>NC_138769.1:577578920-577762417 GCF_965119305.1 Pelophylax lessonae | reverse complement strand
TGTGCTCTGGATGTGGAAATAGGACTATATTTTTATATTATATAAATTATATTATATATTATATTCTGAAGGCTGTACTGAATGTCAATGGGGCAGGCTTCACAGAATCAAGACCCAGGAGGAGGACCTTGCTGGAGAAAGCCAGGATGAAGGATGGTTTCTCGCAAGAGCCTGGTAACTCTCTTAGAGAGTAGGCATGCAAGTTTATGAAACAGTACAGAGGGCTTTGGAACTAGCAAGAGAGAGATAAGTCTGCAAACCAGCTGAGCTGCTGCCTAAAGTGTTGCTGGTTTGGCTTAATGGTTCGGAGATGTGACGTTGGACATGGATCTTGAGTAGTCTGTAAGTGATCTGCTCGGATAGCTCAGATCTCTAACAATCTTCTTGGGTGTGATGACCAATAAATCCCTTGAAAAAACAGAAAGTCACTGGTGCCCAGTGTTCTTCCAGTCCCCGCTTTCAGCCATGGACTCAGCCCTGGTGTGCAATGCTGGTCCACCCCTAACTCGGGACGGTACCACCATGCCTCCGGGATCAGGGAGATCATACGTGCTTCACTTTCACACTTTCATAGGGTAAAAAAGTCCCCTTCTATGTTTTAATTGTGTATTTAGCTGTTTGACTTTGACTGGAGAAGCACTTTACTCTTGAATGCTGCTATGGTGCTCATATATATGGAATAAAATACAATGTTCCATTATGTAATTTTCACTAATCAAAGAAATAGGTAAGTGTTATTCTGTGGTTTACAACCATCTCTGGGCCACCCATTAATAGCTGAAGAACGTCCAAATCTCACCTCTCACTGCTGTGTACCCCTTGCAGCAAACTTCAAATCCTGGCCCATTGTTTTATCTAAAGTTGTTAGCCCCACAATCTTCTAGTTAGCCACTACTCCAATTCAAAAAATAAGCCACCCCCGTTGTGTGTAGGAAATGGTGTTCAGTTTTGAGGGCTGAGTTTTCAGAGCTCTTGATCTAATTATGGAGTGTCCATAGGTAACTATAAATAACATCCCCAGTCTCTTGGACATCTTCTTTATAGCAAGCCTGCCACCACAGATTACAGCTAAAAAAGAACCTAAACTACTCTCCTAAAAAACAGGAGCGCATTTGTAAAACTACCCTACCTGTAACTCTACTGTTTAATATTATTGTGACCGATGTCTTCGAAGGTCATGAAGTCAAGGCATTCCTTAAGATGAAACTGCTGTGCTTTAATAATGATAGAAAAGAGTATAAACCCTCAGTGAATCCTTTGTACTGTATTTCAGGATATGCGTAATTTGGTTCTCAGTTCTGACTTTTCAAATAGTTATTATTTGCATGTCTGAGGAGGAGATTTACTTAAACTGGAGCATGCAGAATCTGTACAAGGTAGCCATTCAGCTTCTAACTTTAGCTTGTTCAATTAAGCTTTGACAATAAAGCCTGGAAGCTGATTGGTTTCTATGCATAGCTGCATCAGATTCTGTGCGCACCAGTTTTAGTAAATCTCCCCTAGAGTGTCCAACGTATAGAAGGAGGGCGATGAAGCAATGGGTTCACAAGTAAGGTTGACTATAAATGAGTAATTTTTTTCATTCAACCAAAGGGTTGAACCAAAAAAAAAAAAAAAAACTGACTCAATTCCCCCATCCATACATTTGAGCTGGATGGGGGAAATCCTTCCCACAGTGTCATTGTATTCTGACAGCCAGGAGACTTCCCCACCATCAGATTACACTGATCAGCACTGCAGTCTATAGCCTACAGTGTTGATAGCATGGATATTTTCCAGCAGAGTGGTTGAACAGAAAATATTACCCCCCGGCCCGTGTATATAATAAAAAGCAAACCCAATCTGCCATACTGCCCTTCAATTCAGGGTACTTTAGCCACAAGACTGCCTCAATCTTCCTGGGCATCATTTAACCGGGAAGACTGAGGACTGATACTGTGAGTGCAGGATATCATTGGACTGCCCCCTGAGGTTCTAATGTGATGGACTCTTTGCATCATCAGAGGACTACCCCAGACCCAGAGAAGATTTGATAAAGAGGAGGACCCAGCACAATGCATGACTGGCGATGAGGGAGCCGGGGTCTGAGTTGTGCTTTAAGGAGGGACAGTAGAATTTGGGGCCCAAAGAAAGATTGCCTATCCAAAACAGCCATACTTGTTCATATTTCAGCTGTTCAATTTGTTAACCTGCTGCCCACTCACTTTTGATCTCTTCACTCTGCTTCGTATCATTTAAGCCTGAAGTACCCAAAGAAGTCTACAGAGATTCCCCAACCTCCCACTAAGCTGCATGGCAGAGCATAGAGTTGTTCTTAAAACTGATAGATAGCTGTGAATAAAGCTGGCTTTGCACAAGTAGAACTTTATAAAGGAAAAGGAATTGGCAGCACTCCAGGTTGAGTCAAAATCCAGATTTATTGACTGGACATCCAAATATGACAATCGTGACAAGGTAGACGCGTTTCACACACTGACTGTGTGCTTAATCATTACTTGATTAAGGTTATTACGGTAACGATTAAGCACACAGTCAGTGTGTGAAACGCGTCTACCTTGTCACGATTGTCATATTTGGATGTCCAGTCAATAAATCTGGATTTTGACTCAACCTGGAGTGCTGCCAATTCCTTTTCCTTTATCAAGTTTTCACGGAGGCTAGCCGGGGCATGCACCGGTGTGAGTCATCAGGCAATTACACCACCTTGAGCAGTGAGTTCTTGTCTTTCCAGTAGAACTTTGTTAGAAACTTTTAATTGTAGGAATGTTAGTTTGATTTCCTAATGGTTAGTGGGGTCAAAACGACAATCTTTTTTGGCTATAGAGACAATTCAAGAAAATTCAAAGGAGCCGCATGAAAAATCTTTCTTCAACAAATGAAATTCTAACTGTAAATGTAGTTTGTGCTTTGTAATGTGCAGGGTCTAGGCACTAAATAAACTTGTTTATTACATCTGGGAGTAGCAGGTCTGGACAAAATTGTAAGAGCTTTTGAAGGAAATTAGTTGATGCCAATGCCAATATCAAATGCTCCGGCAAAATATTTTTTTTTAGAATTTCCGTTCAAACTTTCCAAGGATATTCTACTGGTTTATGGCAGCTTAACTTCTAGCATAGACATCCAACTTTGACAGGATTTCTCTATATGAGTGATAGCAAGGAACCTGTAGTGGTTATATTTGGAAATGTCTCTCCTGCATGACAAACAGATAAGCAAAACAGGTTCCCAGATCACAAGATTACGTAAGTCCTGAGCTGGTACGCTGTGCACTGTGTGTATGTATTTTAGGGCTTCATTTGTGACTGATATCTTTCTGTCTGTAATTGCAAACTGCCTGAACTCATACAGCTTAAAACTGCCTTTGGTCAAGAAAAGCCTTTTCTTTTGCGGTAAATAATTGCATTTTTTTAATGATTCCTTTAATCTGCCTTTTTCTGTAGCCCCTAAAATTCAATAGGTAATTTTACAATGAAATGTTCCCTTTTCTAAAAAGACACGAATGTTGGAAAAATACCAAACAATGGCAAAGTCACAGTGAAGTATTTCAAGGAGCTCCCTCTGCAAGAACTATTCTGTTTGAGCAACAAATTTCAAGAAAGATTCTGTGACAAATGTTCCAGGGTAGCTGTGTGCACATAATATTACCATCAATTTGATTCTTCAATTATACTTGACTCAAGAATTTTTCACTTCTGTACCAATTACCAACAGCTTTTTCTCTACCTGGAAAACTATTGCATTCAATATTTGTTAAGCATCTTCTTGTATGTGTGAAATCCCAGGTGAAAATGCAGCTCTTACACTAAGCATCTTTTCATTAGTATAACTTTGGCACGTTCATTTGACTCCTGCAGTGACATTCTTTATCTAGCAAGCTGGCTTTTGTTAAAGGCTGGGATTTTTAACAGGAGGAACACACCCGCATATTACATAGCTATTCTATTCTGGAGCAGGTGACTTTTCTGGGTCACAGTTTCCCGTATAATCATTCCGCAGTTTCTTTTACATATGGTACTTTTTGGAGTAGGAGGAAGAAGTAAAACATATATTAACCCCCTTTTTAGTACTATTAACAAGATACTAGAAATACGCTCTAAGCAAAGTCCAACTTTACAAAAAGCTGACATTTTTGGTTTCTATTATTCTAGGAGACTCCCAAGTGCGAGATTACCCTGCAGTAGAAAAATCTAAGTATTAGCGGCGCTCAATGCCCTCATGTGTATCTCTGGTTCACAGTGAGCCAGGTACCAGGTTCAGGGAGCTTGTCTTCATTTAGAATAGTGCAGCAAACACGATAGCAAAGCCACACACTGATGACATAACACCATGGATTTTATTTGTCCAAGTTAGAAAAATGCAATGCCCCAATGGGGCGTTTACCTTGGACATGACAAGGTGTCAGTGTCACGTCCTAATTCATATGCAAAGGGGGAGCTAAATGGCATGGACTTTACTGGCACATATCAAGTAACCATAGATAAAAATCAATTATTTATTTATTAAAGTATTCATATTAAAGAGGAAGTAAACCCTCCTCTGCAACTTGTACCTATAGGTAAGCCTATGATAAGACTTATCTATAGGTGCTATAAATATCTCCTAAACATGAACCGTTTAGGAGATATTTACTTCACATGCAGCCAGTGACATTAATGGCGCATGCACTCTGAAGGAACGGCCGCTTGTGCCGTTCCTTCAGAGCCCTGTGCCTTGAATGGTGGCTCCTGCGCGCATGTGCGGGAGTGACATCATCGCGCTCCAGCCAATCAGATGGCCAGATGCCGCAAACCCGGATGAAGGGCTACCGAACATGTCACCCGTGAGAGAGGTGAGCGGCGGCACTGCGGGGCTTCGTTCTAAGTAAGTATTTCATAATGAGCTAGTATGCGATGCATACTAGCTCATTATGTGTTTGGCTTTCAGGTTTACAACCTCTTTAAAATCTATTACATTCTTTAAACAATGCTGTCACATAAAAAAAAAATGTAAGCATATTTTAACAACATGTGGACACAAAAATATGCCTATTACACATGTACAGCGCTATGGATGTCAACTACCACTCGAGTACTGTAGATACAAAAGCCCCTGTCACCCCCCCCCCCCCCCCGGCAACAGCATGCCCATTTGGTAAGATGGCCTTGGAGGTTAAACCTAGTTGGGCTGAGATGCATTAGAGGTTTTGCAGTAGTTTGTTTCTATGCCTTTCGCTCATTGGCTAAAAAATGAATGTCACTCTCTTGCAGCTGAGCTCAGAAATGATATGTTTATTCTACACCAATTATTCACAACTAGCTTTCAGTGGAATCCTGGAGCTGGCCTTATACTTGGCCAGTTTTCCAGCAGTTTTTAACCATTTTCAATTGAGCTTGAACCAAAATACAATACAATCAAACGTGAAAATTAGTGGTTTCAATTGTCCAACAGGAAATGAGATCTAAATTTGCTTGATTGAACCTGGCAAAACAATGAGATTGCTTAAGTTAAAATTACTGCTGTTTTTTTGTTTTGATCGATTTTTTTTTAAAAAAAACCTGTATTGAAGCTGTCAATTTAAAGAAGGGGTGACTAAAAAAAAAAAAACAAACGTTCATACTAGGGTTGCCACCTCATCCCTTTCAACCCAAAAAACAAATTAATTACATAGGTTCTGTGGCTGGTGGTGGTAATTAAACTCACTTGGTGCCATATCTGCATTAAATTAGCCTCAGAACCTGTGTAATTAACCACTTCAGCCCTGGAAGGTTTTACCCCCTTAATGACCAGGCCATTTTTTGAAATTCGGCACTGCGTTGCTTTAACTAACAATTGCACGGACGTGCGACTCTGTACCCAAATACAATTGATGTCTTTCTTTTCCCCACAAATAGAGCTTTCTTTTGGTGGTATTTGATCACCTCTGCAGTTTTTAGATTTTGCGCTATAAGCAAAAAAAGAGCAACAATTTTGAAAAATAAAAAACAATATTTTTTACTTTCTGCTATAAAATATTCCCAATAAAAAAATCTAAAAAAGGTCAATTTGTATTCTGCTACATATCTTTGGTAAAAGAAAATTCCCAAAAGTGTCTAATAATTGGTTTGCGAAAAAGTTATAGTGTTTTCAAACTATGGGATAGATTTTTGGTCTTTTTAGTTTTTTTGTTGTTTTTATTAGTAATGGCGGCAATCAGGGATTTGTAGCGGGACTGCGACATTGCGGCGGACAAATCTGACACTATTGCCTCATTTCCACTGAGCGGTATGGTTCGTTACATTTCAGTACAGTACACCTTGATCAGGCTTGCGTTTCCACCGCCAACAGTACCCTTACATGATAGGCGTGGTGTAGCTGGAAAGTAGTGATCGACGTCACTTAAATGGGGTGGTGATAGGCGTGGTGTATGTCAGAAAGTAGAGAATTCTCACACGAAAAAGAAAGCTACACAGCGAACAATAATGGAGGAAGTAATGCAGATTTTGTTCTAACTTCTTGGCATGTGGCTGTTTGTCACAAGAAGGAGACTGTATTTGTTTGAGAAAAGGCTGCAGGCTTCAAGGAAAAACACAGCCGAAAAATACAGGAAAATGTTAATGATCTGGGACGAGGCAGATAACCAAGAAAGAAAAGAAAGACAAAAACGATGGCACAAGAAGGTACAGGAGGGTACGCCTACTTTGGTATGTACTGTTAAGCAACCCTACAATCTAAGCCCGTGGAAGTGACGATTCTCTGTCAACCAATCAACATTCTGCAGAGTGTAGCTCCACCCTGTTGGTACGGAACGATGGTGCTTGGTACCCCAACGAAAGGGTCCCAACAAAGTGGAACGGTACGGTTCGGAATTAGGGTACCATTCACAACTTTTGACAATGGAGACGGCAAAAATTGCTTACCGTACTGAACCGAACCGTACCGCTCAGTGGAAACTACGCATAAGTGACACTTTTTGGGGACCAGTGACACCAATACAGTGAACAGTGCTAAATATTATGCACTATTACTGTATAAATGACACCGGCAGGGAAGGGATCATGGGGTTAAATGCGAGCCTAACTTGTGCTTACTAACTGTGGGGGGGGGGGGCTCTGTTACAGGCACACAGAGATGGGTGTTTCAGCTTAGCTGAAACACACAATCTCATTGTGCCTGTCTGACAGGAGAGCGGCCTGCTTTGTTCACATAGGCAGGCGGCTTTCCTGTTAGTTTCCCTGAAGATCGCGGGAGGCCGGTGGCGATTGCGCCCGCTCCTCCCGCAGTCTGACTCCCGCCGTGTTTAATCCCAGTGGGAGCGCGGCTCTGGCAGCGCCGCCGAGACCACGTGCACATAATCATGTAGATCTACGTGAATATACGCAGCTGAGCCGCCCTGATTGGCTGAGACACAGCCACGGCGCCATTGACTCCCGCAGCTGTCAAAGTCAGTTAGCCAATCGGCAGCTTCTTGTCTGCAGCTGCAGCAAGCTGCTTACTGTAGGGGCACTCAACAGGAGGGAGGGGCTAAGAGCACAGAAGAGGGACCCGGGAAAAGGAGGATTTGGGCTGCTTTGTGCAAAACCAACTGCACAGAGGAGGTAGGTATAACATGTTTGGTACTGGTATTTAAAAAAAAAAAAAAACAAGACTTTACAAATACTTAGGGGTTTCTTGAGCAGTGAGTAGTTGGCACAGTCATATCTTCTGCTTGAACAAGCCCGTGTGGCTCTAACACCATGTCACCCATAGCCAACATCATGGAGCCAGTTAAAGCGGTAGTAAACCCAAAACCAAAAATTTATTATATTGCAACTTGCCAATCATTAGATGTGGTGGCTGCATCAGTTTTTTTTTTTTTGGCATGGAAGACTTGGAAGGTTAAGTAGCCAGCATGTTAAAGTAGATATAAACCCTAACTGAAGAGTATGTAAAAAAGAGAAAAGTGGAGTTGGACTTTACCAACTTAAGTTAGCCAATAAAGGGTATCTCATACAAGAATCTTCAATGTAAAAAAAAAGCAGGTATTCATTTTATTTGCTTAGGATTTATATCGCTGCTTCTCAGATTAAACATATCATGTGGTTTTATATCACGGGTGCCTTCACACATAAAAATAAACAGTTTTCTCAGCGGAAGTAACAGCACTCTATTTATAAAAGATCAGATTTTTCAGCACAACCATTACTTTAGGGACAGATGTTAGTAAAAACCTGGAGGAAATACCAAGCGAAGCATTTGAAATGGCTAGACATATGGGAGCTTCCCTCCTACTAGTACATTTACAGATATTAATTGCCAAGAGCTTGTACTTGCATGCTATACTTACACCCATATGGGCTGTCAAGCTGATCCAAAATACTACATGCACATCGCTACTAAACAATTATTTTATATTGTTTTAAAGTTAACATATATTGGATATAAAGTGCATCTGGGAAGTATTCACAGCATTTCACTTTTTCCTAATTTTGTTATGTTACAGCCTTATTCCAAAATAGATAAAATTCATTATTTTCTTCAGAATTCTACAAACAATGCCCCATAATGACAATGTAAAAGAAGTTTTTTTGAAAACCTTTGCAAAATGTATTTAAAATAAATGAAAAAAAATCCCATATACATAAGTATTCACAGCCTTTGCTCAATACTTTGTTGAAGCACTTTTGGCACCAATCACAGTCTCAAGTCTTTTTGGGTATGATGCTACAAGCTTGGCACACCTATTTTTGGGCAGTTTCTTCCATTCTTCTTTCCCAGGTTGGATAGGGAGCGTCGGTGCACATCCATTTTTAGATCTCTCCAGAGATGTTCTATTGGGTTCACGTCTGGGCTCTAGCTGGGCCACTCAAAGACATTCACAGAGTTGTCCCGTAGCCACTCCTTTATTATCTTGGCTGTGTGCCTAGGGTCATTGTCCTGTTGGAAGATGAACCTTCGCCCCAGTCCATAGCGCTCTGGAGCAGGTTTTAATCAAGGATGTCTCTGTACATTTCTGCATTCATCTTTCCCTCAATCCTGACTAGTCTCCCAGCTTTTGTCACTGAAAAACCTCGACCCAGCATGATGCACCATGCTTCACTGAAGGGATGGTATTGGCCAGGTGATGAACAGTACCTGGTTTCCTCCAGGCATGATGCTTGCCAATCAGGCCAAAGAGTTCAATCTTTGTTTCATTAGACCAGAACATTTTGTTTCTCATGGTCTGAGAGTCCTTCAGGTGCCTTTTGGCAAACTCCACATGGGCTGTCATGTGCCTTTTATTGAGGAGTGGCTTCCATCTGGCCACTATACCATACAGGCCTGATTGGTGCAGTGCTGCAGAGATTGTGGTTCTTGTGGAAGGTTCTCCTCTCTCCACAGAGAAACATTGGGGCTCTCTCAGAGTGACTATCCGGTTCTTGGTCACCTCCCTGACCAAGGCCATTCTCCCCCGATCGCTCAGTTTGGCCCGGCAGCCCGCTCTAGGAAGAGTCCTGGTGGTTCCAAACTTGTTCCATTAATGGATGATGGAGGCCACTGTGCTTATTGGGACAGTCAATGCTGAAGAAATTTTCTGTACCCTTCCCCAGATCTGTGCCTTGATACAATCCTGTGTCAATGGTCTACAGACACTTCCTTGGACTTCGTGGCTTGGCTTACTGTAGGACCTTATATAGACAGGTGTGTTCCTTTCCATATCATATAATAATAGATAAAAATTCAGCGCAACTGTATAAAATAATATAATAGAAAGCTGCTATGCACTAAAGGATCAATAAACCAAAAGTCCCAATAACAAATATATAACAAAAAGTGCAGCGCTATCAAATATGGATTATGAAGAAGATATCGAGGAGAGCAGTCCACAGGTGAAAATTATGGTGAAGCATGCACAAGATATAAACATTCAGTGCTCTTCAATGTGCTGGTAATCCTCCACCCAGTCTCATTAGCCTCTCACCTCACACTTAGCCCCTGTGTCACCAGACGGGCTAGTAAGACAAACTTTCTCCAAGGATATCACCAATATAGATCAAATCAGTATTCCTCTTCATCAGAAGATAAGGCTCACAGGTAACAGATCACAGGTCCATAAAGCGGGTCACAGGTCCATAGGAAAACAAAGGTCCGGACATAGTGCATTACCGCAATAAATTACTTTATTGAACATAGCATAAAATCATAAAAATTACCTTGTAAAGCACTATACAAGTGCATGTGATGAGCAGATTGTATTACACACAGCGGTCTCGACCGCAATGGATGGCGGGTGACGTCACCGGCCCCTCCCCCTTCGCACGCGTTACGTCCCACTGCACGGGACTTCCTCACCCTTCTGATGAAGAGGAATACTGATTTGATCTATATTGGTGATATCCTTGGAGAAAGTTTGTCTTACTAGCCCGTCTGGTGACACAGGGGCTAAGTGTGAGGTGAGAGGCTAATGAGACTGGGTGGAGGATTACCAGCACATTGAAGAGCACTGAATGTTTATATCTTGTGCATGCTTCACCATAATTTTCACCTGTGGACTGCTCTCCTCGATATCTTCTTCATAATCCATATTTGATAGCGCTGCACTTTTTGTTATATACCTTTCCATATCATGTCCAATCAACTGAATTGACCACAGGTGGACTCCAATCAAGTTAAAGAAACATCTCAAGGATGTCCAGTGGAAACAGGGTGCACCTGAGCTACATTTTGGAGTGTCATTGCAAAGGATGTGAATACCTATGTACATGTTATTTTTTTTTTTTATTGTAATAAATTTGCAAAGATTTCAAACAAACTTCTTTCACGTTGTCATTATGGGGTATTGTTTGTAGAATTTTAAGGAAAATAATGATTTAATCCATTTTCGAATAAGGCTATAACATGGAAAAATGTGGAAAAAGTGAAGCGCTGTGAATATTTTAGGGATGCACTGTATCAGTGAAAATCTAACTACCCAGTTAGGCTCATCTTCAGCTAACATTTTCTTTTTAGTTTTGAATAGAGAGTGAAATTTTTTTTATTGCTATCTGTGACCTCTCTTGAGAAATGTTCCTTCAATTTGTATCCCTGCAACATCAGGAAAGGACATGAGAAATGTATACTGTGCATATATATTTGCAGTAATGAAAGATTGACAGTTGTTTTGTGGTTCCCCAATGGTTCAATGGTTTCTGTAATTTAATTGTTATATAAGTGGTTAAAATAAATAAACATTGCTATTGCACATGTATTGAGCTCTGACCTTTCCCTAATTTTGAGGGTCTATCCTCAAGATCCCATCATCCCAAAATTTCACAACTTCATTACACTGTATTTGCATTTGCCTATTCATGCCCATGGACACATGCTGAGTGCTTTTGACTTCTCAGATCATTCAGAATTAATTACAGGTGCAGTTGATAAGCATTTAACCTGCTTCAGCTGTTTTTGCCCTCCAGTAAGCAGGACACAGAGGAGTTGAAAAGTTCTGTCGATCGAAAAATAAAAAAGCTCATACAATTGTGCAATGAATTGTTTCAATTTTCTAAAAAAACAAAAACATCTTGTTCGATTGGGCACTTTCAATTGCGGCATGAAAATCCTGTGTTATAGCTGGCACACTAATTCACTGCTCGGACAAGGTCATCCAGTGCCAAGGGCAAAGATGCCAAATTGCACCCCCCCTCCCTTTATGTTATGGTCAGGGCACCCCAATCCCTATAATAAACCATTGTGCCCAGGGCAGCCACCCCTCCCGCCCAACCCTTGTCCCAGCCCTGCACTAATGATGTGAAAAATGAACAATTCGACAATCTACACAAATTTCGTTATCGTCTACAGCCTGCTATAGACTTCTATAAGGGAAAGAAGCTGTTCTAAAATAAACAAAAGCCCATTAACACAGGCAGTAATACTCGTCAGGAAAGTTCTAGCAATTGCTGAAAGAGTTAACGCTGCTTCTCTACAATCACATGCAGAAAAGAAACCAGGAAAAAACCCTTTTTGTAAAACAGGCTGCAAACAGTGATAATTCCATTCAGTGTGTCTCCACTTACTGGAACAGTCAAGGCAAAATTCACATCTTTTTTTGTCAAGAGACTCAGAAAAGAACTGTGACTAGCTTGTCGTAAATTAGACCACAAAAATAAGTTCTGACACCAAAATGCATTCAAGACCTTTAGTACGTTCACACTTCATGTTCAGCTTCTTGTTTAAATGAGGTGAACCAGGTGAGAGCAATACCCAGGAATGATATAGGAATATAAATTGTTTTACAGAGATGGTGGACTATTAAACAGTACAAATGACAGGAGGCTTTTCTTCATTATTTAGGACTTAGTCTAAATAAGAAGCTTTTCAACATTTACTGTACTATGCCAGGTAAAAACTAACAATAATTGACATTCCAGTGTGTAGATATTACTTAAAGTATATCCCATTTAATACGTCAATGCTGCACAAAAGTAATTTGGGCATGGAGGGCCATTGGGAGTGCACTGTGAGAAACAGTAGTCAGAAAGGTTCAAGTATACTTGTAGCTTCTGTTTTACTTTATATAACAGGAAATTTATTGACAAAAGTGATAATTCTATGACCTTGGAAGTTTTCAGTATGATTTTCCTATATAGACTTATATGTCTATAATATATAGGCAATGTCACAGTCTACACCAGACCCCATCTAGGGGAAAACAATTAAAATGGACATACATAGTTTCCTTGCCTGCCTAATCACTTATTCCCAAGATTTGTTGGGTAGCACCATTCGGTACTACTGATAGTCAAGGGATCATCTCCAGACCTGACCAAAAATGATGGACCATGAGACTTACCTCATGTCCAGATATTGCTATAAGTGTACCCCATATAATATGTCAAAAAAAGGAACATGTTTTTTTAAACTGTACATAAGGATTCTGGCATTGCGGGGTATGGGGAGAGCACTGTGTACTGAGAAACAGTAGTCAAAGGGGGACCAAGTATAAAGTGTCTTGCGAAAGTATTCGGCCCCCGAATCAACAACAAGTGGGACACAATCATGAAGAGGAACTAAATTTATTGGATATTTCAAACTTTGTTAACAAATAAAAAACTGAAAAATTGGGCGTGCAAAATTATTCAGCCCCTTTACTTTCAGTGCAGCAAACTCTCTCTAGAAGTTCAGTGAGGATCTCTGAATGATCCAATGTTGACCTAAATGACTAATGATGATAAATAGAATCCACCTGTGTGTAATCAAGTCTCCGTATAAATGCACCTGCACTGTGATAGTCTCAGAGGTCCGTTTAAAGTGCAGAGACCATCATGAAGAACAAGGAACACACCAGGCAGGTCCAAGATACTGTTGTGGAGAAGTTTCAAGCCGGATTTGGATACAAAAAGATTTCCAAAGCTTTAAACATCCCAAGGGGCACTGTGCAAGCGATAATATTGAAATGGAAGGAGTATCAGACCACTGCAAATCTACGAAGACCTGGCCGTCCCTCTAAACTTTCAGCTCATACAAGGAGAAGACTGATCAGAGATGCAGCCAAGAGGCCCATGATCACTCTGGATGAACTGCAGAGATCTACAGCTGAGGTGGGAGACTCTGACCATAGGACAACAATCAGTCGTATACTGCACAAATCTGGCCTTTATGGAAGAGTGGCAAGAAGAAAGCCATTTCTTAAAGATATCCATAAAAAGTGTTGTTTAAAGTTTGCCACAAGCCACTGGGAGACACACCAAACATGTGGAAGAAGGTGCTCTGGTCAGATGAAACCAAAATCGAACATTTTGGCAACAATGCAAAACGTTATGTTTGGCGTAAAAGCAACACAGCTCATCACCCTGAATACACCATCCCCACTGTCAAACATGGTGGTGGCAGCATCATGGTTTGGGCCTGCGTTTCTTCAGCAGGGACAAGGAAAATGGTTAAAATTGATGGGAAGAAGGATGGAGCCAAATACAGGACCATTCTGGAAGAAAACCTGATGGAGTCTGCAAAAGACCTGAGACTGGGACGGAGATTTGTCTTCCAACAAGACACTGATCCAAAACATAAAGCAAAATCTACAATGGAATGGTTCACAAATAAACATATCCAGGTGTTAGAATGGCCAAGTCAAAGTCCAGACCTGAATCCAATCGCGAATCTGTGGAAAGAACTGAAAACTGCTGTACACAAACGCTCTCCATTCAACCTCACTGAGCTCGAGCTGTTTTGCAAGGAGGAATGGGCAAAAATGTCAGTCTCTCAATGTGCAAAACTGATAGAGACATACCCCAAGCGACTTACAGCTGTAATCGCAGCAAAAGGTGGCGCTACAAAGTATTAACTTAAGGGGGCTGAATAATTTTGCACGCCCAATTTTTCAGTTTTTTATTTGTTAAAAAAGTTTGAAATATCCAATAAATTTTGTTTCACTTCATGATTGTGTCCCACTTGTTGTTGATTCTTCACAAAAAATTACAGTTTTATATATTTACGTTTGAAGCCTGAAATGTGGCAAAAGGTCGCAAAGTTCAAGGGGGCCGAATACTTTCGCAAAGCACTGTAGCTTATGTTTTCTTTTACATAACAGGAAACCTTTTGACAGAAGTGTTAATTCTATGGCCTGGAAAGTTTTTGGTATGATTTGCCTATCATGCCTTATATGCCAATAATATATAAGCAATGCCATGGTCTACAC
Source organism: Pelophylax lessonae (assembly GCF_965119305.1). NCBI lineage: Eukaryota > Metazoa > Chordata > Amphibia > Anura > Ranidae > Pelophylax > Pelophylax lessonae. Next base: position 577,747,830 of record NC_138769.1, on the reverse strand, counting down.
CAGACCCTACTGGTAGACCATCACACTTACCTCATGTCCACTAAAAACTTTGTTAAAGGAATATTGCCCCTAAAACCTAGGGGAGATATGAAGAGCCAGTAAAGTTTTGACAACACCAGAATACACAAAACCCAAAAAATGCAGACAGATCCTTTAGAGCCAAATAATATGGAGCAACAATAAATAATTAGAATGAACAGTGCAATGCTGCATATAGCTTCTGAAAAAAAAAAAAAAAAAACATGTGTTGCCTTATGCAAATAATTTCAGCCGTATGATTCCAGTGAGGTTTAGGCCATTTCCTGTTAGTCATGAATCAGGGAGAATTTACAGCAGATTATGGCTGACGGATGTATAAATCAGGTTATTGTACTGTTTTCATTTTAAACAATGAGCAATTATATGCATTATGTTTCATTGCCTGTATCCTCTCCTTAGACATCGTCAGTTTTCATAGCTGAAGGCAAAATGAATGACTTTCTACTGTGCCTGTGCTGAAGCTAATTTGATGTCTTCTTATAGAGTACAGCACACTTCAACCACTTATGATGTGCTATGGCTGCCGCTACATTAGCATTTGGCACCAAAACAAGACAAAAATAAAAAAAAAGATCCTTAAAATATCCCTAACCTCTCCCCTACTTTCACAGTTCTGTTCAGCCACCAAAAGCAGGAAAGGCTATCCTGTGTAAGCTAAGAGTCCATCAAGTCGTACCTTATACATGGCCATGGATTCTACCCAAGTGAAAATGCTCATGCTTGGTAATAGTCCCAGCACATCACATTGAGTGAGTTATATACTCCCCCTTACCATGGCGTTCCAGGTACTTTCTTCACTCCAGGTAGCTGAACACTTGTCATTTTTTTTGCTAACCCCTTGCACTTAATGTGAATTTTGACCATAATCCCCTCCCAGGGGTTAAACCTTTAACCTAACCCGTAGCATTTAAAGAGGAAGTAAAGCTCCCTCTGTAAATTGTACCTAAACAGGCACCATTTAGGAGATACTGTATTTACTTTGCATGCTGCCAGTGACATCACTGGTCCATGCGCTCTGAAGTGCCTTTCCTTCAGAGCCCTGTGCAGTGAACGGCGGCTACTGAGCATATGCGTGTGAGTATCCTTCATCGCGGCTCCGGCCAATCAGATGACCAGAGGACGTGAACCTGGATGGAAGACTGGTGAACATGTCGGCCGTGTCAGCGGTGAGCGGAATGCACTGGGGGGATGTCATTCTAAGGTAAGCATTTAATAATGAGCTAGTATGAGATGAATACTAGCTCATTATGCCTTGGTTTTTCAGGATTTTATTTTTTTTTTTTTTTTTGAGGTTTACAACCTCTTTAACCACTTACCTACATCGGCTGACTTTAAGTGGTTGTACCGGGGAGATGCCTCTAGCTAGAGGCATCACCCTAGTGCCGTTTATTAAAGCTGGAGGTCGGCTTTCCGGCAGTAATGACTGATGCGGCTTGGGAGCTGCTCGATTGTTACCCCAGCGAGCGGGACGCCCGCCCTCCCGCTGCTCTGCCCGGATCTCCTGTCCCACCGGGAGACCCGAGCAACCAGCCGGCGCGTCCCCTCCCGCCCCCTCTCTAATTTAATTTGTTTAAATATTCAATTTGCTTAAACAAAACATTTTTTGCATTGTCATTTTATTTATTTCCATAAAAAGGCCCACCAAAATCCTCAGCACCAGGCCCATGATGCACTTAATCCATTTCTGCCCTTACTCCTAACACTTTGATTTACAGTGAACTGTAAAAAACACACATAGGAGGGCGCAAGCTCCTCGTGCATTACTTCCAAACAAATTATTAGTAATATAAAACCTCAGCCAAGTGGATACTCACAAACATATAAAAACAACAGGCCTGTAACATAGATGCTTCAGCCATGGGCGATGCGTCCCGTCGTTAGACCATCTGGTCGGAAAGCTAAGGCGTTTCGGGAGACTCACTCCCTTCCTCAGAGAACCTTCCTGCCATTTCCCAATCTGCAGAGGGCTGCACTTGAGGAAGCATTACATACCAAACAGTCCTTGGGAGCATCTTGTATAGAGAGCTGGAGTATTTTCTGTGGATCTAACCCTTTATTGTAGCCCTTTTTTTTTTTTACAGTGATGATGATGATTGTTAATAATATTAAGAGATAGATATAACAAACGAGGGAGGCACAAACAATTCAGTACAAAGTCCAAAAACTAGTACAAACAGTTTTTTACCAAAACATAGCAATACAGAACAATAGGAGAGGGGGCCCTTCCTATAGGTACCTACAATGTAGAGCAGGGGTGTCCAAACTTTTTTCAAAGAGGGCCAGATTTGATGAAGTGAACATGCGTGAGGGCCAACCATTTTGCCTGACATTCTTTGGACCATTAAAATTAAATGCAAATTAACTATTTTATGCAAAGTTTATTGCAAATGGCATACTTTTCCATTTCGTCACATGGATGACAAATCTAAAGAGGTGTTATGCCAGTTATCATGGAGAGGGCGCTGGTCCTTTCATACTAGCGCCAAATTTATTTGTGTTTTGTTAGTGCTCCCTTATCAGGCTAAGTCTGAGGCCAAATTGAGCAAGGGATATAAAGCTGGTGGGGACGGGCGGTGGGTGTTAACATTAGTGTATTCACAAGTAACATGGGCGTTGAAAGATTCAGAGATCCCAGTGGTCCTGGGCAGCGCTCTGGGATTCACAGGGGCCACAACAATAGACTTTTCCAAATTACCTGTGTGGCCGTATTAAAGCGGCCTGGGGGCCGCATTTGGCCCGCGGGCCGGACTTTGGACATGCCTGATGTAGAGGAATAGGAGGTAGAGATAGGTGTTAAGACTGTACAACGGGCAGATACAAACATTTTCTTTTGGCTTTTTATTCTTTATTCTCTCCTGTTGATCTGGTCTTATTATCAAAAGGTATCTTATGCCCAGTACACACGATCCGAAAATCGGGCGACGTTCCATCCGTTATTTTTCGTATTCTAGCAGCTCTCAATAATATTCGCTTAAAGGGAGAGGTTACTCATGATACGAATTTTCTCGGACGATAATTCTTAGCTTCCGGTATGCGTAACCACGCTGTAGCGTGTGATGGGGAAAATGATGTCTACTGCTCATGCGCTGTCTACTGCTCACCATTTTTTTCGGACGAACAACATACTGATAATACGATTATCGTACGATGTGTTATAATACGATCAAAATTTGTATGCTTGCACGACCGGATAATATCGGGTGAACTGTTGTGATCGCCTCTCGTAAGCTGTGTACTAACGATCCGATTATCGTCCGATCCTTTCACAAGCGTTAATTTTCGTCCGATTTTCGGATCGTGTGTACGGGCCATTAGGAGGAACATCATTATCCCCCTAGGCTGCTCACTCTTTATATCCACTACAATCACCTTCCCCTCAGGTGATGAAAGAAATAACCTAGCTCAGATTATACGCTTGCCTTAAAAAGTAGGTTTTAATGTGCGTGTACTTTCAACCTGTTATACACATTAAATTATTTTCAGGATTACTATTTAAAAAGCCAATTTAATTTCCTTGAGATTCATGTATCTATTCTAAGTTCTATGTGGAATCACAAAAAATATAGCTAATAAGACACAATATGGATTCAGTGTATGGTCTTTCCTAAGTCTAGTTATGAATTTTGACCTGCCCCTTTCCCCACCAGCATGGCAAGTCTGATAACGGCTTGGAAGGAGATGGATCCATCATAACTACAGCTTGTCTTGGCTTAGGGCACTTTCCTGAGATAAGAGGAATGCAAAGAGAGAGGGGGGTTTATCAGCCTCCTGTCTCTCTACATTCCTTTGGTCTGGGAAAAATTATATCCAGAGACCTCCGACAAATGCTGGTACTGCCATTCAAATATAGGTTCAATTCTACATATTTTCTGGTTTTGCCTGATGATGAGACCCTTTTGGTATTTGATCATAAAAACCTCCCAAAAATTCAAAGACTTTACTATTCACAATGACCTGGCCTTTTCTTTTTTAAGTGCACTATTTAAAGTTACCCATCAAAGCATACAAGCAATCCATCCTCCATCCCCTTCTAAATGCTGCAAAATCTTGCATACCCCTCAAATGGAAAGACTCCTAGCTCGATATCCATGTAGTTATGCAGGGTGGAAGATATCAGATGGATGGAGAATCTTATTCTCTTCACCCAAAAAAACATCAGGGAAATCTCTGAATCCTAGCAATACTCTCTAGTTCCCACCTCATCCTGACTCCTGACTCCTTAACCCTTCTTCACTATTGAATTCCCCTACCCCCTGTAGCAAATCTCCCATGTCCTTTCCCCCATCCCCTACTACCTTCTCTCCACCATTATATCTTCCACAATCTTACCTCTTATACCACCCAACTGTCTCAATTTCACTGTCCTGCCAAAATCCCCCTCCTCATCTCACTCCCCTGCCCCACATTTCAAACTCTTTCCACGTCATTAAACCTTTTCACTCCTGCAATTTACAATACACCCCTCTTTTTTACTCCCTACCTTCATACCCAGCCTGCCTTCCTCTACCTCCCTTGAACACCCCCCAACACCTTGCACCCAATACTCTTAGAGAAAACTGACTCGGAATTTAGCTCCCCTCACTCCTACCCAGGCTGACACAGGTTCATGTAAGAATATTGAAACTTTCACTGAATAAATGACGGGACACAAAATCTAGCCTAACTTGTCTTATTGTAGCAGTTTTCAATACGTGTACTGCTTGCTACCATATAAATGACCTTGTCATATTGGTACAATGTTTTATACTATGCCTCATGTTCAATGTATTTATTTTGAGCCTTATGCATTAAAAGATTTAGCAAAATTTAACGCTCTGACTGTTGTGAAACATATGTAAAGTGCTGAAAAATGGACTGGTACTATTAGATCTGGTTTGGTACCAAAGTTGGGCACAGCTGCGTGGTGATGAAACTACACTGTCTGTACAGGATCCCTAGTGCCAGCCTGATTAGTGCTCTCCTGGCATTTACAGGTTCTATGCTTACATTTAAGACACAGAAACGGAATATACATACACAAATGTGCCTAGACCTAAAGGCATTTACACAGCGCCAGTGTAGCAGCCAAGGTATGCGTCATCCATCTCAAGGAAACAATAGACAAATAATAGTTCTTTGCTGCAACAACCCTGAGTTGGATGTAGTCCATTTAGGATATAGGAAATTACAATAACTTCCTATTTTTTTATATATATAATAAAGTGCCTGCAAATAACGGCTCAAGCTGTCACAGTTGGTGTTTGAATGACTTGACCAGCCACTTAGAAATGCCAGTCAACAACACCAGGTTTAAGCAAAAGGGTGAATTTGGATAAAAATGTGTAGCAATTCAATCACTTGCCAACAATACCTTGAGAAAGTTGACAGTAAAGGTATGTGATATATCTGTCTCAGTCCTTAGCAGTATCAGTAGTAATGGGTAGACCCACTGCACGTCATACGCCACCAGCCAACTTTACAGCTGCATTTGATGAATAGGGGAAGCCTTCTGCTCACTCCATTCCTCCAAATTCACTTGGAAGGTCCTTAAGTGTTCTGCATGTGGTTCAATGCTTGTGTGACAAACATACGGCGGCTGCAAGAACTGACCATCCAGAAGAGCAGAGTGGCTCTTTAAGGAATAAACAGAACTGGTCTTACCATTGCTGTATTGCTGAACACCAAACACAGCTCCGAGAAGAACAGAGACAAAGGGATGCCAGCCCCTATTAGGTGTACATAACAGCTGCAAGGTATGTATCTTGTATAATTTAGTTTTATTATTCATTTAGTCTCTAAAACCTTGATAAAAGTAATAACTTCGTACAACACTGGCTTTTCTATCACCTATTTCTAAAGAAAACAGCCTTTTTAAAAAAAAGTAGTAAAATAATTTGCTGGACTTATATGGGGCACTGTATATATAAATTCATACCATACTGTACATCAGGGACAGCACAGAGGTACAGCACTGTAGCAAGCTCTACTCTTCTGCATCTAAAATTGGGAGCTTGCTGGAAGGGTTAGAGGGCAAAGTGATGATCTCATCACTATACTGCTCCTGCTTCAAGTACCAAGCTGTATTGCTTTCCTGCAGTGAGGTCATCAAGGTTTTTCAAATGAAGATGCATAAAGAACCAAAGGGAAGTTTTAATTTGCCTGGAATTGTTGCTGAATTAGCTCTATCAATCATTTTAATTGTAGACAAGAATGCATTCTAGAATAAGAATAAACAATAGAATCAGTCTACAAACTTGCCACATACCTTTAATTACTAGGAAGGAATTTAAAACATAATCTGTAAGTGACAAATCACTATGAGTTTTGCCATTGTGTCCTACTATTTTTAGCAGTTCAAGGTTTAATATAAAGTAACAATTGCAGACATGCTTAATCGAAGCCAGGTCTAAACATATACCTCATATGGTTGTCATTGAAAATGCAAATTGGAATCCTGTTGGAATCTGAATCAAATGATCTGCACATAAAAGATTGCTACTTTTACATTTTCACCTTGCAAGTGGTGAAAATATACGTCTTTTTCTAAATCTTTGTTGATTTTGCAGGTTAGCCTACATTTTATTGTTACTTGTGTAATTCCAATGTAAATGCCAGAATGGATCTTGGAGTCTGCCTTTACTCACAAGCTCTGGAGAATTGGTGATAAACAGCCATCAACTAATGGCAGATAAAAAGAACCTCCATGAAACCATATGGTACTGTTGACCACAATCTGCAGTATATGTAGAAGAATTGTGTAACATCAGGACTCTTTAGCATGGGTGAGCAAGTATAAAGCCTGGCTACAAGTCTAAAGCCTGGCTACTGTTTTACTTCTACTCAGTTTGAAGTGAATGACCTTTGAACATTTTTTAGACATATTCAGCTCTATGATTTAGCTTGCAAAAACAATCCTTGATAGAATACAGTAGATTTCTTGGGAGACATATATGTGGAACACCTCATCATTAGATATGTCCAAAAGAAGAGAGGGTGCTACATACAGAACTGTATATTAGCTGCTTCCCCAATGTAAGGATGGTGGGTAAAAAATGATTTAGTTTTTCGTTTTGTAGAAAAATAATAAAATATATTTTAATAAATAAAATGTTGCCTAAAATGTATTAGTAAGGTGAAATCAGAAAGCGAATGATGGCACTTGTATCATCCATAGCAATTACATTTTTAAATTCACTTTAATGTAATTTTATCACATGGCTAATATGAAATGAAAGACTGAGATCCTACTTTCTGATTTGTTCCAGGCAAAGCTTTCTCTCATACATCAAGTGGTGGATCCATTTTAATGTGCCAAGGTACGGCAGACATAAAAAGAGACATACAGGGACAGTGACCACTGCCACCGACAGAAGGGATGCATGTGCATTAATAAGGTGGTTGGCACATAACAAGAACATTATGATCCTAACGAGAATACAATGTTCCATCTGTCTTCCATTATAATTGTGAAAAGAGATCTTTTTTTAAAATCAAAACCAAGAACACCGCTGAAGCATGCAATGTATTCCATGTGGAGCCTTCTAAATGATCCAGATCATGTTTAATGGTGTTCTCCAATTAACCCGCAATAAAACAAAGCAGATATTTAGACTTTAGTAGCATACTTTAGATTAACTGCTCAGTCCTGTGGGGCATAAAGAAAATACAAGGCCATTCTTCTAATGAACAGCCAATCAGAGAATAGACAGTAATAACGTGAGATAAAGATCCAGAAGTGTGTACTAAGCACTTTTCTCTCCCTCTTCAAACTGATTTTACTTAATGTAATGTAGATTTCTGTAAATACCTTTAAATTATTTGCTGCACTTCCACGGTGGTTTTACTGCGGGCGACTGTACGACACCGGCTTGCTTCCAGGTTTGCATGCATGCACCCCCGGCTAATCAGTGCTGTCAAGGGGAAACACAGCACAAGTTTGGCAGCCTGTGGGGGGGGGGGGGGGGATGGCGCTAAGACCCGTTCTGTGTCAATGGACACAATGAGCAGGTCTAGGGGGGTAGCAGGCTTGATTCCCCCCATAGCAAGCGACTATGGGGAGACTCAACAGGGGGGAGGAGCCCAAAGCATTGACGGGGGACCCAAGAAGAGGAAGAATGGGGCTACTATATGCAAAACCATTGCACAGTGCAGGTAAGTATAACATGTTTGTTATTTTTGTTTTAAAAAAAAAAAAATCTTTAGGATCTCTTTAAAAATCACACTTCACATAACTCAATTTGGCACGTGCAAATTACCAAATTAAATTCTACTATTGAGTCTGACTTCCATGGTAACATGGTTAGTGACTGTCAGATGCAATGCAGTTTTTGACATTAGTTGAGACTGCAGTCCATTGTTTTATATCCAAAGATAAGAGGATCAGCAGGAAGCAAAGCCTGCTTACATAATAAGCAAATATGGATGCCCTAATTTACCTAGATAAATACAATTGTACATAGAATGAAGGTTTAAAAAAATAAAAATAAAATAAAAACATTCACGCAATGTAAAAGTTCATTTTGGCTGATCTTTTTACACATTAATGGAAAAAAAAAAGAAGATAAAAATGCTATAGTCCTAATTTTATATGAAGGAAATGTTTTATATCTGTGTGCATTGTACATTTTAGGAAGGTAAAGGTGATAAATTATCTACCTGCTCATCTGTAGTCGGTACTATGGCTAATTTGATACTTGAAAGTATGCATAAATTAAATTACAGTTTCTCACATTCTCTCAGAGAACCAGTATATTTACATGTATTATACCTAGTCATCGTCTTTCACAGAATATACAGTTGCATGAGTTGCAGATAATCCTTGATACCTGCACAACTGTCAGGTGAAACAGGTGTAAGTTTTCCCTGGCAACCATATTAGGCAATTTTGCAAGCTGATGGAGCCATAGACTTCACATAGCTATCATTGATAAAAGTTCCCATATTAAGGGCCAGTTCACACCATATAAGCCGGACTGCAATAAGCAGCCTTGCTCAATACAGTTCCCATGCATAGACAAGGCAACTTGCCTTTTGACCTATTTGTTTAGTTCACACCACTGTGCTGAAAAAAGTATGCCATGCTATATAGGAGACTGCATCACAACTCGCTGCAATGTATAAAGATGAACGAAAAGATACTTTGCGATATTTCAATAAAGTTGAAAAAACAAGTAAAGAGTGTGATTCCATAATTTATGACACGTTAGCACCATTCCATTTGCAGTGCATTCCAGTGGCTGTTAATATAAACTCTCTAAACCAACGGCTACTGCCTTGAAAAGCCGTTGCTCTCTTTCCATCTGCGGCATACAGGGATGCTGATAAGGCAGTACAGTGAGCCCTCCTATACTGAGCCCAGGCCTCATTAGTTCAAAAGAGGGGCCCAGGAATACTGACACTTCTGACTCTTGTGCAGTGCTGCCAGCTTCAGCTTTTCTTTTCTCCCTCCAGGTGCACTGCAGGGGGGTCAGTTCTAGTGTCTGGGCTCGCTGCTGTCTGGATTTGTGCCCCTTTCCCCGCAGTGCTGCCGATTTCACTCTTCCCCCGCCAGCAGCTGCTGACACGCAGAGGGGCAATTTCAGGATGGTAAGTGAAGGGCTCACCATTCTGAATGAACACACCATCGTAAATGAACAGAGTGAGCGATCGGTACTAACCGCTCAATGTGGGGGTGCAGATATTGCCTCCGTGCCACTATTCACTTTAATGGGTCTTGTTCGACGGGGTATAATTTTTTCCATGACTGCAAAGCATAGCATCGCACCCATTGCATTTTCGCAAAAATATAATTTTATATTTTCAGGGGAGGTGGCCCCTGTTAGGTAGGCCATACGGGGGGCCCCGTGATTTTTATCAGCAGCCCTGGTGGCTTATGCAGATAATGTAAAAAGAAGACGAAGGTTACCTGTAAGTAACCCTTAGCTAAATGTAAAATTTTCTCATTAATCTGCCCAGCAGACTCTCATTTCTCTTCAATCTTCCACATGCTCTTGATAACCCTCTCCCCCACCAATTCAAAGGTTAGTAGCATGTTGTCAGCATGACTGACAATGGGTTAAAGCAGGGATCCTCAATCAGTATACAGCCAAATGGTTGGTCCAAACAGCAGACAGAAATGTGGTTGAGAAAACAGGTAAATTGGTCGTCAGGACATCAGATACAGGAAAATGGCAGGTAGTCAGAAATATCTTCACTATACCTTCAGTATTATCGTAATGAGGTATGGTAATGGCAGAAGCATAATGACAGAAGCAGTCTCTTATGCAAAGGCCAGTTTGGGAGGGACATCGAGGACAATGGCAACACCTTTAAAAACGATATCTGTGACGAAACGGCGTAAGGACACGGCGTACTGACGTCATCTTACTGCGATCAGGAAGTGCGGAGCCGTCCGGCAGGCGGCTTATACATAACGATCTCTTGTACTTCTGAATTGGCGGTGATTACCTTGGGGTATTCCTTGGAGATATCTGGTTCGGAGCCTGCTACAAATAAGGAGTTCTAGGCATAAGTGCCTTCATCTTTGGAGCTTGAGTTACCTGCAAGTGTTTACTACCTATCTGTTTGGTAAGAGGTGATTTTATTTGGTGGAGGACAGCACTGATTTTTGGGTGTTTATGTGATTGCCAATATTGATCTTTGGTAAGGAGTACCTATAGGTGTCTTTCTATATGGGATCTTCATTTCCTTTTTGTGCACACCCATTTTTGTGTTCTGGAAAGCAGCGCAAAAGATTGGTGGAGGTTCACTTATTTCACCATTTGAGCACCATTCCTTTATTTAATTACTGGATAGCCACATTGGTGTCATTGGTTTAAATGTACCAATTTTTGTTGGGTTTTATGCTATTGCGTTTTTCCTTTTTTACATTATCTATGACCCAATGATCACATCACTATCACAAGCCTTATTGGTTTCCTTCTTCTATCAAGTGGATAACATTTTGGTCTAAGAACCTGCTTTATTGTTCACCTTTCTGGTAAGCATATATCCATGAGGAGCCTTGTTTGAGAGTCACGAATTGCACTATCTACAATTTATGGACTTCATATGGACTTTATTTGTTCCATTCTAAAGTTTAGCGTGACTTAATATATATTTTGCAACAGCTGTCATGCCATGCTACATCTCTGGTGCATACACATTTTTTGGGCCTGTTTCTGTAGGAGGAATAATAGCTGGGAAATATCTCTTATGCAGTGTGCTTACTGCACCAGAACAAAGGTTTTCAGGTGGAGGGCCACCCTGGTAGACAAGGGCTTTTACAATATCCTCTTGATATTTTAGTAAGGAGCCAGGTCTTTCCCCTGGAGCCAGGTCTTTCCCCTGGAATAACCTTCCTGCAGAAGTGGTAGCTGCAAATACAGTGAAGGAGTTTAAGCATGCATGGGATAGGCATAAGGCTATCCTTCATATAAGATAGGGCCAGGGACTATTCATAGGATTCAGATATATTGGGCAGACTAGATGGGCCAAATGGTTCTTATCTGCCGACACATTCTATGTTTCTATGTTTCTAGTAGATGACATAGGAATTGTAAACGACTAATTGAAAAAACTGTCAGCTCCTGTTGGAGCCACTGTACTAACTATACAAAGTACGGCGATCTCCCCCACTAAGGTATTGTGTTCTGACAGACGGATGACCCCCGCCAGAATACTCCAATCAGTGTTCTCTACCATTGGCTGAAAGCACTGATCGGGAGTTGGTTGGCTGCTAGTTCTCCAGCATGCTCGGCTGGCTTCTGTTGGACTGGCTACAGTACACATGGGCCGAATGTTGGCAGGTTTCTACTGAATCGGCTGATGCTGCCCAACGTTCAGCCTATGTATATGAGGCTTAAGTTTTTTTTTTACCTCGCCAAATAACAGGGACAACTTAATTAAATGCAAATAAGATTTCTTACAAGCCAGCATTTGTAAAAAAAAAGGTTACCGTACTTAGGCCTGATCTAGTGATACCACCTTTTCACTTTTCCCATTATTCTGTAAAGCTGGCCATAGACAGTTAGAATCTCGAACCGTGTATGGGCAGAATGAATGTATCAAGTTGATCAATACAATCAGCCTGCCGAGTTTTACATACGATCATCACAAGCCGCTAGCAATAATCACTATCTACAATGGCTTGCCTCTGTCAACACTGTTGATGGGGGAATCAACCGTGATTGGCAGAAACAAATTTGCTCCGTGTATGGCCTGCCTAACACTTCTGTGTCCATACTGTATCTGCCTTCTTGAAAAACAAAATGGAATTCAACATTATATTACACTTCTGTAACTTTATAAAATATATATATATATAGTGTATCTATGCTTCTACATGAATCTGGGATCATACTGAATTTAATGGGGGCAGCATGTGATTAAAGTGTATGTAAACCCTAACGCTGACAACACTGTCCACAAAAATGATGTAAGGGGAATTTATAAAATTGGAGCAGACAGAATCTGGAGCAGCTGTGCATGATAACCAATCAGCTTCTATCTTTCATTTTTTAAAGCTTAGCTGAACAAGCTGAAGATAGAAACTCGGTTTCTATCTTCAATTGGTTGTCATGTGCAACTGCTCAAGAGTATTTTTCTCTACTTGCAGGGTGTTAAAAAGGTTAAAATGTGGGAAATCTGAATGTATTGCAAAAATGTACTGCATTGTTTTTTTGCTTTGATACATATTTTACCATCTAAACAAACATACACAGTCTAAGGCCCTGTCCACACTGATGCGACATGCACTCCAACTTTTTGGGATTACATGTCTTAATCAGAAGTCGCACCCCATTTAGTGCAACGGAACCATTCTAATAGGAGCGACTTAAGTCGCTCCGACTTAGAAAAAGATTCCTGCTCTACTTTTGGTCCAGCTTTGGCCCGATTTGCTTTAACTTCTGTTAAAAAGTCGTATGCAAGTCGCGCCGAAGTCACGCTTGGAGAATCGACTTCGAAGCCGCAGCAGTGTGAACCAGGGCTAAAAGCACACATGGAATTTTTCTCCAACTTATTTAATCAGCTAAAAAAATACACTTTACCTGCAGGATATATCACCCATGTAATTTATTTTAAGCAAAACAACTTGCTTTATCTGCTCTTGTTCAGTGTATTACCAGATTTACGATTTTCATTGTCCAGTGTGTATAATTTTAATATACGACAGCTTTGAAACTACATTTGAACTTTGCAAGGTAGCCCTGTATACAATTTTACAGTCCCTGTTCTTAACTTCCCTGAGGGAGCTCGCTCAAGCCTTTCTCTCATTACACTGTGTTTATATATGGCTCTGTCAGAAAGCTTGATTTTAGGATTACATAAACAGTCTACTTTTAGAAGAGTAAAAAAAAAAAATCTGAAAAGTTCCATACGGGCTTGAGGCCCAGAAGAGCAAAGAACAAAACTGATTCAAGACTTTAAGTAATGTGCCAGTACTGCTATGTTTTACCATGTCCTTGTGGCACACATACAATATACTATGTATATACTCAACATAGCATTATGCAGTCATAATCTCATGGGACAGGATTCACCTTTTAACAACTTTAAGTATCACCATAATAAAATTACTTAAGTAAAAGAAAAAAAAAAGGGAAACACACAGACACAATAATCTTTGGCATAGAAATGGCTGCGGCACTTTTATTGGTTTAACATTAACAATCAAATCTTTATTAACCCAAATCACATTGAGATATAGACTAAGAAACAAGTATCACTTAGTCACAGACCTCAAGCAAAATATAATCCAGATTAATCACAACCAAAGTCCCCCCTTGAATCAAGGGTGACAAACCCCATAAAGTGCCAGCAACAAGGGTGGGAGGGAGGGGACCTCGTCAGGCATCTGCCAGTCAACTGTGAATGACCCTGGTTGGAACCCCTTTTTATATAGGGGTACAGAATATTCCAGAAGGGCATGTAGATTTCAGCCTTCCCACCGTTAATGCATGTGACAGGCAAGCTGAAATCTTAAAGGGCCGTTCGCCCAGTAATTTACCTCAAATATATATATATATTGTACCGTGGTGATGCCTCTTCCATAGCCGACAGTCGGCTGACTTGTAATGACAACCGATGCGGCTGAGAAGACGCTCAGCTGTCATTACAAGGAGCGCGAGGAGACGTTCCCCTCCCACCGCCTTTCGCGGCTCGCCCAGGTCTCCCATCCCACCGGGAGACCCGGGCATCGTACCTCTACCACCGCCGCCGAAGAGAAGACCTGGGTCTCCATGTAAAAAACCTGGAACTGATGTCATGACATCACTTCCGGGTACTCGGCGCAGAATTAAAAAAACTGACAGCATTCAAAACAGCCAAACTTGGCATTTTGAATGCTTTTCGGTGCCGAGGAGGGGTTTGGGGTCTTTTAGACCCCCAGATCCCTCCACAAGGAGTATCTTTAGCAAAATAAAAAATTATTTTTTTACATGTCCGAAAATATCGGCAGATATCGGCCGATCCCGATATCCGATGACCAAAATATCGGTATTGGCATTAAGAAAACGATATCGGTCGATCATTAATATAAATATATATTTTTGTTTTTAATTAACTATGCGGCATTCTCAGTCCCGTGTGCGTGGGCCCTAATTCTGTGCCCTCTTTCCATTCTGATGAACTACTCTCTTCTGAGTTACCCTCTCTGTAGTTGCAAAGACTAGACTTAAAAAGAAACTTTAATGAAAAAACATTTTGTTTAAAAACGAAATATGAACTAAGTTTGCAAAATGATCCAGGTGTTCAGCGATTATTGCTCAACATGTTTTGCCAAGAGGTGGCATCTTTAGGAGACCTTTTAAATTGCTGTATAGGAGATGCCACCAGGTAAATATGTATCAGTGTAGGAGCTACGGAATTACCGCCAAAAGGATCATAGGTCCATATCTCCATAATAAAAATCTGTCATGTCCCAATGAGGAGCCAAAAAAGACAATCTCTTCCAAAAAGGGTTTCTACAGCTTGATTTCAGCTAAATTGATTTATCCCACTAGGGGGAGCCCAGGAGGCCTCATACACACAACACCTCCAGCAGATGATCTCTACGTGTCTGATAAGAAGGATGAGTATAGCAAAAAAAGGAATTCCTCAAGGGACCCAACTTGTTGTGAGACTATCAGACAGCTCTCTGAAAAAAAGCCACTACATCAATAGGGTGGCACAAGCAAGCATCATAAAGCTGATCTTCTTCAGCATGACAGTCAAATTTGGCTCCTTCCACAGCATGGCAGGCGGTCGTACTACCGATGTAAGGAGCCAAATTTGGTCCCTTGAGGAATACCTTTTTTGCTATACTCATCCTTCTTATCAGACACCTAGAGATCATCTGCTGGATTGAAGGGGGTGTTGTGTGTATGAGGCCTGTCGATTTTTCAGGCGGCCCTGATCGGGCCACCCATTCTACTCTATGGAGAAGCGGATGTCAGTAGAGATGTGTCCGCTGACACCCGTTTGTCATCCGATCCGACAAGATACGCTTAAAACAGACAGATGGTGATACGTTCGTCATCAGTCTAGCGGGTCGGATCGAATGAAAACAGAAATGCTGTCCATTTTCATCCATTTTCCCCATAGAGAAGAGTGGGACTCTGACAGGTCCGTCTCTGCACAGTGAGCAGAGACAGACCTGTCATCTGCCTGCTCAGCGGAGCTCAACCGAGCAATCCCTGCTGAGGTAGTGGAGTCCACCAAGCAGATCCCCCCTGAGAAAGGGGCCTTAGTGTGTCAATTAATTATAGTCTAAGTTGCCTATAGGAATCACTCCAGCTTATAACAATCCAGCTATCTTTTTGTTGTGAGGTTTCTGTTATTTTGTGCACCTCTATAATATTTCCACTATTTTTAACCCCATAGGAGCCTCACCAAGGCTATGAAAGCAGATTTTCCAAGTAAACTTATATTGGATTGTGAAGTATAAGTTTTGTTTGTATTGCTAATACAATGCTGATGTTAAAAAATAAAAGTGCATGCTTTAATTATAGATTTCCATTACCAATTGCCTACTAGGCACATTTACCCCCTTCCTGCCCAGGCCATTTTTCCGCTTTCAGCACTGTCGCACTTTGAATGATAATTGCCAAGTCATGGAACACTGTACCCAAACAAAGTTTTTATCATTTTTTTTCACACAAACAGAGCTTTCTTTTGGTGGTATTTTATCACCACTGTGTTTTTTTTTTGTTTTTGCTAAACAAAAAGACCGAAAATAAAGGTAATTTTTCTCCTTCACTGATGTGCGCTGATGAGGCGGCACTGGTGGGCACTAATGTGGCTGCACTGATAGGCGCCACTGATGGGCTCTGATAGGTGGCACTAATGAGCACTGAAAGGTGACACTGATGAGGAGGCACTGATTAGCAGCACTGATTGGCAGGACTGGTGGGCACTGATTGGCAGCACTGGTGGGACTGCACTGATAATCAGGACATTGGTGAGATGGCACTGGTGAGACTGCACTGATAATCAGGACATTGATAATAATCAGGACACTGATTATCAGTGCCAATGTCCCTTTAACGTAAGCCAGTTATTGTCTTTCTTCTTTTCTCCTCAGGCTATCAGCCCGCTTTCCCCCATGATCAGGGGAAGAATATGTAGTTCAGTTTTGGGCACCAGTTCTTAAAAAGGATATTGGGGAACTGGAGAAAGTGCAGGGAAGGGCAACCAAACTGATAAGAGGCATGGAGGACCTCAGCTATGAGAAAAGATTAGAGGAACTGAATTTATTCTCTCTTGAGAAGAGGAGATTAAGGGAGGATATGATCAACATGTATAAATACATAAGGGGTCCATATAGTGAACTCGGGTTTGAGTTGTTCACTTTAAGGTCAACACAGAGGACAAGGGGGCACTCTTTACGTCTAGAGGAAAACAGATTTAATCTCCAAATACGGAAAGGTTTCTTCACCATAAGAGCTGTGAAAATGTGGAATAGACTCCCTCCAGAGGCGGTTCTGGCTAGCTCACTAGATTGCTTTAAAAAAGGGATTATTTCCTAGGTGTACATAATATAAATGGGTACTAAAATTTTTTTTTTTAGGTAAAGTTGATCCAGGGAAAATCCGATTGCCTCTCGGGGGATCAGGAAGGAATTTTTTTCACCTGCTGTAGCAAATTGGATCATGCTTTGCTGGGGTTTATTTTCGCCCTGCTCTGGATCAACAGCGGGTATAGGATTGTGTATATGGGATTGTATGGTAGGGTTTTCAATACTGTTTTTTTTTTTTTTATGGTTGAACCGGATGGATTTGTGTCTTTTTTCAACCTGACTAACTATGTAACTATGTAAGACACCCTCCCAGCAAAGGAAGCCTGTGCTGTAGCCATCATTCGTCTATAGCGTGGCTGGCAACAGGTTAAATAGCAACTCTTACAAACATGGGCAATATAAAATATACATATGATGAAACCAAGCAGATGTTACCTCTAGAGAGAATGTCAAGACAGTCAGTGGATCAAGACTCCAGAGACATAGACAGCCTAATTAATCTGTAAATGTCAACTGTAATGGCTGAGCTTGTGAGCTTGTCCCCTTCTGCTGTATAATTCCCTATTGGTACTTTATTGTGATGGGTTGCCGTACTGACCAATATGGGACCTAGTTTGACATTTACTGGAAAAGTTAGGATTTGCACATAAAATCAGCTGCCTCTAACTCTTAATCTACTGACCGGTTTTATTTCCACTGCTTTATCAAACCGCATTCCCATGTGAACCAATGCTAAAAGATCTTTGATAATTTAATAATCCCTGATGATTGAGAGCAAACTGTCATGAGCTCAGGCATTGATTGTACCCAAACCCAAAATCAAAACAAACACAGTTCAGCCTCACCTAATCAAATCAAGCCACAGAATGATCTATTGAAACAGCTGCATATTGGAGTTAAACCACATGTGCTTTCCCAAATTAAATTCTCCTTCTGAAGTCCAAAACTGTATAGCGATATAATGTGAAGACTGGATGACAGAGAAATGCCCCATTATGCCCCACTAATGCTGGCCATACACTAGCCGAAAAATCGTTCATAAATCTGTCATTTGGTCCGTTCGTTCGTTTTTCGTCCAGTTAATGGGCACAAATAGAAAATCAGTTTTAACTTTTCAGAGCTGAAAAATCGAAGTTTGGAAAATTATGCCGAACAAACGATAAATTGAAAGATTAAAGCGGAGTTCCACCCAGGGGATACTTTTTTTAATAAAAATACCCCCGGGACAGTCAGGGCTAGTGCATTCCACAATGGATAGCCTCTGATCTGTCCCGGGTTGCACTTACCTTTTAGGAGAAATACTTACCTTGAAAAAGTATTCTCCAGAGCTGCCATCTCAGGTGTGGGCAGCTTGAAGCCAGCGCGATCCTCTTCTGCGTCCTCTTCCTTCTTCTTCGGTCCCACGATGCACTGCACCGGCCCCGCCGTCACTTCCGGTGCGCGCGCGTCATCCCTCCACAGCTTCTGGGCATGCCCAGAAGCTGTTTAGAAGGGAATGACGCGCGCGCCTCGGAACTGACGTTGGGGCCGGTGCAGGCGCATTGATTCCTGGGAGCGATGACGTTCAGCTCCCAGGAATCATTGCAAAAGCCAGGAAGTGACGAATTGCCGTGGCCGCCGAGGGGAGGAAGAAGGAAGTAAGGTGAGTATATTTTCTCTACAAGGTAAGTAAAAAAAAAAAAATTGCGATTATCCATTTGTTTTTCAGGTGACCCGGAGCGAGAAGATTGAGGTAAGTGTAAATTTAGGGTGGAACTCCACTTTAATGTGTTTCTCACCCGAACTGTTTAGACTAGGCACATGTGACAAAATAAACAAAAAACTGATTCAGTTGGTTTTTCTAAAATGAGTCTAAAATGAGTCTCAAGCTTGACTGTTCATCTAATAAACGATAATGTAATCCAGCTGGTGATGTATGGTGGCAATGTGTGGTTGTGGAGGAAAGATTAGGTGAAAAATAAGTATATCAAGGTCTGCATCATAGAAAACAATGAGTTCTGTTAGAAGGTTTTTTGGTAATGTGAAACATGTATCAATCCACATAGGAATTATGACTTTTGCCAGAAAAACCTGATGCAGAGACCTCCTTCCAACACCTGTGACAGGGTGACCTTAGCTTTTCTGCCAAGTTAGTACTGTTACCAGAGCCCTAAAGTCTAACGCTGAGCAAAATTTACGCTCCCTCCCGCAAATGTAAGGGTTTTATTTTTTTAATATCTTTTGAAGCAGTCTTATATGTCCCTCATGAGCAGCCTTTCCAGATGGGGGGACTGCTAATCCAGTACTGCATATGTGCCCGTGCCAACTAGTCCCTCACGCTGATATCATCGCTGCAGTCTCTTTTTTGGATTCTTATGGCAGATCCATCAGATGAAAAGTGATGCAGCTTTTCTGTGCCCTAAGTCCGTCACTGAATTCCCTATAGGAATGCATATAGGGCTCACTAACCTTGGTCACTGACGGACATGCCAAAGATGGGTAGGTAGAGATCTCCTTTCAGAAGACTGGTAAAGCCCACCATTTGATCAAACTCCTCCTGACTTAAATAACAGTAGTTTGTTTTTGCGGAAAATACAAGACTCTATACTCATATTTTCTGCTTGCTGAAACTTTTATTTACAATAAGGCATTTATAGCAGGTAATCAGTGCCAAGAACCTCTCTTGAATGTTTCACAGTGTTTGTTTTAGGTGGAATTACCCTGGCACTGCCAGTAACAAGCAGAGGACATTTTAAAATTTGAAAGCTTTACCTAGAAAAACTAACTGAATCTGTCTGGTTGCATGTGGCAATATACCCACTCTTCCTACCAATTTTGTAAAACCAACCTTATAAGTAAAGAACGTGTCTAATCATCATAGGTGTCATTTATCAAGGTGTCAGTAATAAGAGCTGGACTTATTTCCTCACAGTCGCCTACCAGATTCAAAACTGAAGGGCAAGCAACACAGTTACACTTTGTGACACACCTCTTGTGGCATAACAAATGTATTTTTCTTACCATAATCAGTATAGCATAGTCTGTCACTTTAGCTAAAATCATTCCAAGTATATACTATTTAAAGAACTATCAATGCTAAAAAAGGGAGACGGACTTTAAAAATAGTGGGAAAAAAATAAAAATATGTACTTAGCTATTCTTAGCAATGGGTGGAAAAAGTCTGAGAAACTACTTACAAAATGTGACAACTTATTCCAAGAGTAAAGGATTTACCAAGTTTGGAGTTCCAAGATATGCTGTAACCTCTACTTACAGTATGTTACTGTAAAGAGCTTGAGGCGTGATAGCAAAAGATTAGTCATAGAAGTTACAGCATAACACGATATTCTGGCGCATTTCAAATGTAGAATGTAGTACATTTACAATGAAAAGTAATATTTCTTAGATTTTCTCTTACAATGAGCAAATGCACATGCGCCTTTTTCCAGAACATTTTCCTTTTGTGTATCTTCAGAATTTGGGCCTGTTTGATGACATCAGTTTGAGATTCTTCGGAGATCAGTTAGAATTCAATCACGGGTATATTTCACCTGTAGCTGGCCTTTTTCTGAACAGCTTCAAGGGGGATTTGCATTCTTAAAAGTCATATAAAGGGAGGGATGCAAAACCCCTCTGCCACAAATAAAAGGTTGCCAGCCCAGGACAGGCCCTTAAAATAACTTTCAGTGTAGGGTTGGTTCTTTGAAAGGATACATACCGTATTTTCCGGCGTATAAGACGACTGGGCGTATAAGACGACCCCCCTAATTTTCATCTACCGGCAATACTTATACTTAGGTTACCTTGGAGATATTCTACTCGGCGTATAAGACGACCCCCCATATTTGGGGGATTTTTTTGAGGTTCAAAAGTAGTCTTATACGCCAGAAAATACAGTATTTCCTACCATTCTCACACTATTTAAAAGATTTTGATGGGAGGCACTGGATCCAACATTGGTTCACTTATACAGTGTAAAGTGGAGACTGTTGTATAGAGCATGGTAACCCTTGTTAAAGTCTGGTACACACTATGAGTTTTTCTTCGGTTGAACAAAAGTTGAACAAAAAAAAAAAATGGTCAGCTCCAGTCGGAAACACTGTACTAACTATGCAAAGTTAGTATATTATATATAATATAGTATATTGATCCCCCCCTCCGCCAGAACACTCCAATTAGCGCTCTCTGCCATAAAGGTAAGTCACATGAAAATTACTTGCACACTAAAAAAGCCAAACCGCTCTATATACTATAATAACACAGTACACACCCAGTCTACTAAAAGCATATTGGGGAAAATTTGATGGACAAGGTCTATACAAAAGTTTAAAAGTATAGTTATGCATAACGTTTTATAAAAGAAGTAAATTAACACAACACTATTTCAGCTTGCGCTTTAGCAGGCATTTGTATATTTATTAATATTTTATGATGCTAACAACTAATGGTCTCCATAGGCAGCTCAAATTTTGACTGAATAATGCTGAATTGGCCAAAATTTGAGTTTCCTGTGGCCCTGCAAGCACCACCCAGCTCAACAAAAGTAGATTTAAAAATCAACTGAGCTGGGTTGAAAATATCAATGACTTCATCCTATCAGAGGTGATACTATTGATCTTTGATCCGGATGCTTGGCAACTCAGACATCTGGCAGTCCTACACTTAAAACATCTGACAGTGACATTGGAAAAATTCAAACCCCCCCATTGTCGATGAGACTATCCACATTATCCACACGCATGCCTCTTACGGGATAATGTTCTCATTCTCTCTCAATAAATTACAACAGACGGCTAAGTTATGGCAACCTTGGACCTCTAAATATCCAAATGTATTTCCGTGACTGTACTCCTATATCCCTTGTTATCCCCCCTAGTTATGTTTTCTATTACTTCCCGACAGTTTGAAGTCGAAACACTCTCATGATCTGTTTATTTGTTGGAGATATATTCATAGTTGGGTGTGGGGGGGCTCTCCTCAGCTCTCGCTGCTTGGCTTTGCTGGGTTTCACCCGTCCTGTCCCCTGACCAGGATGAGAGTTCCGGGGGGGGGATTTTTGGCGGCGGCTGGACCTAGCGGAGGGGAGAGTCTCTAGCACCACGCCATTGTGGTATCTAGAACATAATATACCTGATGCCCACCTGCACCCCGCCTATATACCCTGTATTATTGATACGATATGGTGTGCGCTGACCTGCGTGTAATGCGAGATTTTGTTATCCTCCTGTGTGTTTGTTTCTCTTTAAAAACCTTAATAAAAATGTATTGAACGTAAAACATCTGACAGAGGAGGGTGTCAGTAGAGGGACCCGTTGGTCTTTAAATGGGTTTAATATGCTTTAGCACCAATGAGTTCTTCATTAGTAAGTCTCTATCGAATGTAATCCTAGGTCTTGCCGGTTGGTCTTTGTTGAGGAGAGGATCCATGGACAGCATCTGCCAAATGCCTGGAGATGATATTCCTTTTTTCTTTATTGAACTTTGTAATAACAGTAGGACATTGACTGTGACATGGCACCCACAGGCAACTGTGGGTGCCATGTCTGCCTGAATAGAATAGTTGACAGTGGAGATTCCTCTTTCCATGCTGTGTAGCGTAAATGGAGGAATAAAAGTATTTTCTCTCATTCAACCCACAGGCTGAACATGAAAAAGTAGAGCCATATATGGCAGTTTTATTCTTGAGAACATCCTAAAGCTAAAAATTTATTTTTACAAATTTTAGTGCCCGAAATCCTTGTCTCCCAACCCTTCCATTTTCAATCCTAAAGCCGGCCAAAGACGGAGCAATTTTCTTTCCGACAACCACTGGTTGCAGTAAAATGAATTGCCCGATTACCCCATCAACACATTCAGTTTTGATGAGGGAATCCCTGCCCATACATGGTTAGGATCTCAGAAAGTCCATGCTGAACCAGCCGAGATTCAAACCGTTTATGGCCAGCCTAAGAAATCTCATAGAAAACAAACTGTTAGTTTGTGAAAGAGCCCTGAGAAGACAAGGCTGTCAATATGATGTGTGAGGATGGAATTTTTAGGGGCTTTTTCTTAAGAGATTTTAGGTTTACCCAGATTTAGATTTTTTTAACAAACTGATCATTTTTTGTTGTTTTTAAAGTTAGCTCTGAAGAATTTCAAGCACAAATAGCAAAGCCAATAACGGACAACATGAGCTAATCTACTAAACTGAATCAGGGCAGCAATCCAAATTTAAACTTTCCAGGCATCTTTTATTTGGAAGGACAAAAGGAGACAACTGTCAAACCCTCATTAAGAATAGGTCAATTTATTACTCCGTGCAGACATGGCGGTCCAATCAAGAATATATTGAATCAATCATGAAAATATGAAACAAAGCTAATTTGTTTCCTTGTATTTGAAGAGCCCCGACTTGTGCCCCTTTGTTCTATATTTGTTCAGTTCTATTTCTTCTCATGCCACTTGCTGTCACCAGGGCATACAGGACAATCTATCTTACCAATGCCAGTGGCATTTGTCTTACTCCAATTTAATGGAATTAGAACGGGAAGGCAGTTTTATCTTGCTTGATTGCTCCCCTCAGGACATGACCTAGTCTATGTATAAAAGTCTGTGCCAGACCTTTATACTTTAACCCTGTTGTGTCCCTGCCTCATGCTGAAAATACTTGAAATCCTGTATGTCACAAATGAGCTGCTCATATTAAAGCTGCCATTGGTATACTAATTATGTTTAAAAATGATTTTTCTGAAACAAGTTAATTTATGTACTGTTCAAATTGAGCAGCTATTGTGGGCTGCTGCATTCTCAATTCTAGTAACCCTACTGTCATCTTAAAAATAGTAAACCAAGAGCATAAATGGAAAGCAGGCTTTGAGAAATGACCACATGTAGTTTCACAAACCTCTCAGAGTGCACTAGAAGCCATGTAACCCAGGCTGTCTGATTATTCACGACTTTGGTTGTCCAAAACTGATCTCCAGCCAATATCTCACCTCCACTAACCTTTATCCGCCATCCCCTCTAGCTAATTTCTCAGAAAAAAAAGTACTATAAACACTTGTCTGAATTTGTTGTTGCATGATGCACCAAGTCCCAAGTTTCCTCTCTTCTGGACTGAAAGTAGGAGGGTCCTTTTCCAGGTGTCAATGTTGTTGCCTGATGATATGGACACTTCCCACTGGCTATCTATCAGGAGGGTCTTCTCCTGTACTGAAGACTTCAGCGGCAGTGTAATAATGTCATGTAGCAAGGTTTCTAGGCCTGTGGCCTGATGTGGGTCTGCCATTAGTACCGGAATCCTCTCCAGCCCATGTGAGCTGAGTCCCTGGGTGTGACAACTGAAGCAACGACAACTCCGGCATCTTTGTTTGTGGTTGTTATTAGAAGTTAAAGGGGATGGGAGAAGGGAATGAGTGGGATACTCCTTTAGGCTCAAACTAATTACAATTGGGACTTTGATCCTAAAAATGCCCATTGGCGCTTCCTTGACGCCAGCCAACGCTCACTAACAGTGAGTACACACTGCAACTTGATAGAAGTGCTGAATCCTCAACTGAAAGTCCAAAAGATGCAGAACTGTGAAACTGTAGAACTCCTGACACTGTTATGCTGTACAATTCACTGAATACTGTCCCCCCGCTTTGGCCAGCTTGAGGTAGTATGAAGTAGAACTCTGCAAATCTGTACTTGCAACTGACACACTCTATGCAATTCAGGGCCCAGGTGCAAATGCCCCCTTGACTATAACTCTTCAGGGTCCACTGACTAGGTACCCCCTTTGCAGCTAGCTGACACTGGATCCCAGAACCTCTTCCTGAGTGGTCCCCTCTAACTTCAAGCAGACCCCCAGGGGCAATCCTCAGTACTCACAACCTGTGTAGGCTTTCCTGGGACTGGACCCCTCTTGCTCTCCGCAGGCTCTCGGCACACCGGATCCCCTCAGCTCAACTTAGCACTCTCTGGATACTCAGGCGACACCCGAGATATCCTCTTCCTCTGACAGGAGGAGAGACAGACGGTCTGGGACTCTGCTCCCACCAAAGACACCGAGCCACGCACTTCCCCCCAAACTTATACCCACTCCCAGAATCCTTTGCAGTCTAATCTGCCTTCTGGTGTAGTTACAAGCTGGGATGTGTCCTTTGATTGGGCTTCCCACAGTGCCCTATGAGAAGCCTCCCACAGGAGCCAGTGGGGATACTTCTCCCCTCAGCAGGCACATCTGGAAGCCCTGACACCCTAGCTACATAAATCACAGCCCTGCTGATAGGCAGACAAGGCCCACCATACATTTACCTAGCACCTACCTGTAGGGTGCTACAGTCACGATGAGGGCAGCAACAATGAATTGGAGGATTCCTGATCTTTACTCCTGGAAGAGGTAATGCCTAGAGTCATGTGACAACAGACTCAGGAAAGTAAAAAAGGGCTTTAGATTTATTTATTACAAGTATTTATATAGCGCCTGCAATTATACACAGCGCTTTACATTCGCTACAATATTGTACATTCACTTAGTCCCTCCCCTTAAGGAGCTTACAGTCTAAGGTTTCTAACTCATATTCACACATACACCTACCAGGGCCAATTTAAACAGAGCCAGTGAATCTACCAGCATGTCTTTGGAATGTGGGAGAAAACCAGAGTACCTAAAGAAAACCCATGCAGGCACAGGGAGATTATTATTTAAACTATGTAATTATGTAAACTCCAGGCAGACAGTGCCCTGGTTGGGGTTCAAACCAACAACTCTAGTGCTGCCAGGAAGAAGTGCTAACCACTTAGCCACTGTGCTGCCCAATTTAGATTTATTTTCTTAAGTTTTTGGGTGTCTAGGAGGAATGAAGGGGAATAATATTTACCCAGAGTTGGGATTTCTATCATATCATTAGCCAGCTAGCCTCCACTGTTCTACTGTTGGGCAGTGTGGTCTTGAATCACAGTTGGGGAATAACATTTAACCAGAGTTGTAATTTATAATAATTTTAGCCAGCCAGCCTCCACTGTTCTATTGTTAGGCGGTAAAGCTTTGCATCACAATAGACCAGGGGTCTCCAAACTGCGGCCCTTTGCTTGCCTTTATCTGGCCCTTGTGGCACTATCCCTCCCACTGATATAAGACACTCTTCTGCCATCTGACACAGACAATTGAGCACCATTTCTCCCACTGACACCACTAATGGAGCACTTTTCCTACCCCTAATACCAGATGTTTACTCCCATTGATGCCAGGAAAAGTTCCACTCCCGCTGGCCAAAGTCCGGCCCTCCTTGAGTCTGAAGGACAATAAACCGGCCCTTTGTTTAGAATGTTTGAAGACCCCTGCAACAGACCAACAGAGAAGCATGGGAAATAGAAGCGGGACAGCTAGAGCTTGTGAACACAAAAACAAAAACAAAAACAAAAAAAGAGTGCCTTGAATTTCTG
Organism: Pelophylax lessonae; assembly: GCF_965119305.1. Classification (NCBI taxonomy): domain Eukaryota; kingdom Metazoa; phylum Chordata; class Amphibia; order Anura; family Ranidae; genus Pelophylax; species Pelophylax lessonae. The sequence goes on along the minus strand of NC_138769.1, from coordinate 577,721,450 downwards.
ACCTGTCTATCTTTCCTAAGAGTTATGTAAAATAACCTGCCGACCCTCTGCAACCTGCTTACTAATGCATCAGGTTTACTTTAAGCATCTGATGTCATAATAGTTTTCTACTCTATGCCATTGTAAATTCTTTCTTAAAAATAAACTCACCTGACAATGGCTGATGATCCAGAGAAGGAGTTTTATAATGTTGACAATGTGACAGTTTCAATATGATACCATTGCAGTAAGCCATTACTTTTTGACATAACACATCTTCTTGCAGCATGTCTGATTACTGTTGATGTCTATTTTACTCTGGTAGTCAAAGGTTTTAGTGGCTGTAAACATGGAAGATGAGTGGAAACGATTCTGTCAGGCAGTACAAAAACCACAGACACTAATCCACTATCATAAATCGACTACTGCAGTCAGCTCAGTTTAAAGATGATTACTAACTGGTATGTATGGATAACTACATAGCTCTCCCTGCTTTGCCTACTGAATAAACCTGCATGAACTCAAAGTTCCCTGCTGAAAGTATTGTTCAGAAACCTCCCTGTTCTAGCAGACTATTCCCATCAGACACAGCTCAACAAAGCGAGGTCAATGGTCACACAGTGTGTGCACTTTGATGAATATCAGGCAGTGCCTCCATTAGTGGCAGTGAAGGACAAAAAAATGTGATAAGTGGTAAAAGAGGCAAGGATTAAATATTGAAGATAAAGGAAGCACCAGCAGAAGAGTTAAAACAATGTGGAAGGCAGAAAGAGATTTATTTATGTGTCATTTGACTCCAGAGAGGATTAGGTTTGAGAATTACTTTTCCACTATCCCTTAGGACTCCTTGGCAGCTGATACAAACGTTGGCTGATTACCCTACTCAGAAGATGCACGTGTAAAAGAAAGAAATAGCAATATTTCGGACATGCTTAGCTATTTCTAGTCAATTCCAATTCTCAGACACTGTCAAAATGTTTGAAGGGGATATGCAATTAGCTGAATGAGACATACGTACATGAAGTGGAACCTTTTGTATTATGCTGCATCTAAAAGTTCTCTGCATTTTAATGATAGTTTACTATTCAACTTGTTCTTGTGCTTCAGTAATGATGGCAAGTTGAATCTAATTTAGGTACAGAAAACCCACTGGTTCGGTTCACAGGTGTCCTTTTGTTTAAATCTCCAGTTAGAATTCATCAAGGTTTGCTAGCTAGCAAATGACTGCCTGTAAAACTTCACTTCAAGATAAGAAGCAAACAAGACAACCGATGACAGAAAAAAGCCTCTCTGTGTTTTAAAATATATCTAAAACCAATAAACCAATGGATGGATGGAGTAGGGAGATTTTAAAACCTGTGGCAGTTTTCGTTTGCCCTCTGTGTCCCGTTGAGTAGAATTCCCTTTACTTCCTTAAAAACACAACAGGATGCGAGAGGAAATTACTCTAAAATGTGAGAAATGGCCTCTGCTGACAGCTTTCACCAGAACAAGTATTCCTTTTAGAAGTTTTCCCTTCTATTCCTGTTTTGGTGACAACATTACATTTTGGATTGCACATCATTTTCAGTCCTGGTGACAATGGTCATATTGACAAACAGGGAAAGTGGCAGTAAAAATAAGGATTCTAACACCGCCACAACTCTATCCAAAAGTTAAAAAAAAAAAGTCCAAAAAGTTTTGGCTTTTATCTTTTTTTTTACAGTTTTATCTTTCACTTGGTGCTTTGAGGATCATTATGGCTGGATTTATGCTATTTTGGTGTGTTAATGCTTGCATATTAAGTCCCGTGTTCATGAGCATTGTATTAAGGCAACCCATTCAGCCCTAAAAAAGTGCAAGCGCTATTTTTTTGTAATGCAGCACATCATAACATGAGATTTTGTGTACCAAAATGCAGGTGTGTAGGTAAGGTATGTTAGGGTGTCATTAAGAATGAATTGCACCACAGCGAACCAATCTGCACTGTTGTGAATCCAGCCTATACATATCTGGACGGAGTACCTACACTAATTAGACTTCTGAACCTTCCTTAGTTTAATGGTATGGGTTCATGGCTACATCCCCACCCAGAAGACCTACAGATAAGGTAGCCATCTGATCCAGTCAAAATCTGATACAAAGCAAGCAAGCTGGCAGATAAGGACCAACTGCACCAACACCTATGACTCTGCACCAAGCATAAAGGCATAGAATAGATGAGTGCCCCACAACACCAGGCTAATGTTTTATGGTAAAAGCAATATTTTTGTCTGCTCAAATTCATGGGTCTTCCAACTATAGTGATACCAGCTCTGTGCTCAGAAACATGAGCGGATGATACTTGTTTTGAGGGTAGGGCATACTGTAAAAGGAACATATTTGCAGCCTGTAGCAGATCAAATCATTTCTGATCATCATCACATCTGTCTTTGATAAGATCTTCATGGTCTTGGTTGATCCGACATGATATATCTCTAATACCGCTAACAGACACTGAACCACAACATACGCAGATCCCCTTACAAGGATGCAGAAGAATGGAGCCTGTCTTTGTAACTGTAAAGGTTCAGCTAGTTGTTTAGAGCTGCAGAAAATTATTTAAAAATATTGTAAAGCATTAACAAATACTGAATTTGAAAGCAGTATTTAGAAAGGAGCTTCATATACAGAGTGTGGAATGGTATATTATTTCAAGCTCACATAACTTCTGAATGAGAATGAGGGAGTTACAGGAGGCTATCCTTCTCTGGAACATTATCCGTAAAAAGAGGCAGCACTGCTGTCTGTTTAATATCCGTCTCTTATCACCTTACTATGTTCCCTGCTCAGCAGACAGAGACATAAATTCCAGACGCACTGCATGCAGCTAAAGCTCAGAGCTGGAACAGGAAGTGCACACAGTGGCTGCACATACTACATTCAGGGACCTTCCACTAACTGATAACACAACCAAGAAGTCTGCCATATTAGGCAGAACAAAAAACAAGGGTTGGAGATGTGAAATGACATAAACTAGCAGAAGGATATTTTTTTTCTCTTTTAAATTCGAAGAGCAACTTTAGGTAACAAGAAGAATTAAAGTGGACATTTACCCAAAAATGAAAGTTGCTCTGATTCTTCTCCCCATAGTCTCTATTTAAAGTGCATCTGTTTTTTTCTCGGGAAGCAATTACCTTTTTTCAGATGTCACCTAATCCCACTTCCTCAATCCTCTCTAGGTTAGGATGACGTCACCCCGGCCCACAGCCCACAGCTGCCTGGGATATCACACACCCCACTAGTCTGCAGCACCAGTCTCCTGCAATGCCCAAACTCCTGAATGTGCAATGTTGAGCCACCTGTGAGATAGTCACAGCCGATTCCCAAATTCAAGATGGTGGAGCTGGAGATCTCCAGCACTGAGAAAGGTCGATGCTAAGGAATGCCGTGGTGGACTTCATGGGCTGGTAAGTATCCTCTCTAGGTTAGGATGACGTCACCCCGGCCCACAGCCCACAGCTGCCTGGGATATCACACACCCCACTAGTCTGCAGCACCAGTCTCCTGCAATGCCCAAACTCCTGAATGTGCAATGTTGAGCCACCTGTGAGATAGTCGCAGCCAATTCCCAAATCCAAGATGGTGGAGCTGGAGATCCCCAGCACTGAGAAAGGTCGATGCTAAGGAATACCGTGGAGGACTTCATGGGCTGGTAAGTATCTGTTTCTTAAAAGTCAGCAGCTACAGTCTCAGCCCCCATTCCCCCAGGAGGCCTACAACATGTACATTTGGTTATGCTTAACTTTTTTTCAAGGTCATCAAGCCATTCACATGAATTACTGAGTCCGTTTTGGTTTTCTACTGGCAGTGGGCGGTCCTCAAGGATGTAGTCAATGACGTCAGTGCTGCTCTTTGCATGATTACATAGTGAACAAGGGGGAAAAGACCCATGACAACCCTCACTCACAATACTCATTCTGGGTTAAGTCATGCTTAACAAAGAGGAGCGCCTGCAGGGGACAACTCCAGATTAAAAAGGCAGTATTTACAAATTGAGGGTTTTTTTTTTTTTTCTCTTTCTTTTAATAACCTGATGGGGCTCCACTTTATTTATTTTTTAAAAAACTACTTTTGCACTTAGTTGGGCTTAATGCCAGTGAAATATTTTTCCTAGGTTTTATATAATTTCTTGCTGTCAAATTCCATAAGCATCAAAGGTGGTACGGCAGAGACTACAGCATTTTATGAGATTCTGCACTGTGCAACCACCCTTTCCTGCTCATATACAGTATACATGGTAGAAGCTACAGTAAGCTTAGCAAGAGGGTAGTGCTGGAACCCCCAAAGAAAAAACTGGCCTGCTTTTTCACAGGCTTAAATCCACTGCCATTCAAAAGAGGAGGACTAAAACAACTATCACGATACAATTAGTGGGACATTGGTTTGCCATTTTATAAATAACTTGACTGCAAAGATACTCTACTTTAAGAGCCACAAGAAGCTGCTATGCTGAATTTGCTAACACCTGTTTTTGTCATGTGTGCATTTCCTGACTATAGTAATATTTAGTAATATTACATATTGTCTCACCATAGATATTAGCAGTATACAGTGCAATGAATGTCACATTGTGGCCCAATATTTTATTCAGAGATTTCTGCTCAATGCACCATTGCTAATGTGTCCTGTGGCATCACTGTGGTCCTGGGAAACGTGGAAGCAAAAGTTTACGGCTATTCACATGGTATCATTCAGAGTCCATTCAGACTAGCAATACTTGTCAGATGACTTGGTCGCCTGACAAGTCGCGGTCGGTCGCTCGCCATTGAGTAGTACAGGACCCGTTCTAATAGGACTTAGAAAAAAAGTCCTGTACTACTTTGGGGCGACCTGGAGGCGACTTGCATTGACTTCAATTATATGAAGTCCTTCACAGGTCGCCCCACAAAGTCATGTCGCAACCAGTCTAAATGGGCTCTTACAGTTTCATTTACACAGTTACGATTACATTAACTAATATTGGCACTGATCACATTAGATATATTAAAGTATATCAACTGCCTAATCAAAAATGTAATATATTGCAATTTACCAGTTGGTTGCATTTTTTTTCTTTTTTAAGGTTCAACCATTTTTAGAAACATAGAAACATAGAATGTGTCGGCAGATAAGAACCATTTGGCCCATCTAGTCTGCCCAATATATCTGAATCCTATGAATAGTCCCTGGCCCTATCTTATATGAAGGATAGCCTTATGCCTATCACATGCATGCTTAAACTCCTTCACTGTATTTGCAGCTACCACTTCTGCAGGAAGGTTATTCCATGCATCCACTACTCTCTCAGTAAAGTAATACTTCCTCATATTACTTTTAAACCTTTGCCCCTCTAATTTAAAACTGTGTCCTCTTGTGATAGTTTTTCTTCTTTTAAATATGCTCTCCTCCTTTACCGAGTTGATTCCCTTTATGTATTTAAAAGTTTCTATCATATCCCCTCTGTCTCTTCTTTCTTCCAAGCTATACATGTTAAGGTCCTTTAACCTTTCCTGGTAAGTTTTTTCCTGCAATCCATGTACTAGTTTAGTAGCTCTTCTCTGAACTCTCTCTAGAGTATCTATATCCTTCTGGAGATATGGCCGCCAGTACTGCGCACAATACTCCAAGTGAGGTCTCACCAGTGTTCTGTACAGCGGCATAAGCACTTCTCTCTTTCTACTGCTTATACCTCTCCCTATACATCCAAGCATTCTGCTGGCATTTCGTGCTGCTCTATTACATTGTCTTCCCACCTTTAAGTCTTCTGAAATAATTACTCCTAAATCCCTTTCCTCAGATACTGAGGTCAGGACTGTGTCAAATATTCTATATTCTGCCCTTGGGTTTTTACGCCCCAGGTGCATTATCTTGCACTTATCCACATTAAATTTCAGTTGCCAGAGTTCTGACCATTCTTCTAGTTTTCCTAAATCCTTTTCCATTTGGCGTTTCCCTCCAGGAACATCAACCCTGTTACATATCTTTGTGTCATCAGCAAAAAGACAAACCTTACCATCGAGGCCTTTTGCAATATCACTTATGAAGATGTTAAACAAAATTGGTCCCAGTACAGATCCCTGAGGTACCCCACTAGTAACATGACCTTGTTCTGAATGTTCTCCATTGACTACAACCCTCTGTTGTCTGTCACTCAGCCACTGCCTAATCCACTCAACAATATGGGAGTCCATGCTCAATGACTGCAGTTTATTGATAAGTCTTCTATGTGGGACAGTGTTTATTGATAAGTCTTCTTATGTGGGACAAGTATTCAATGGGAAGGATTCATCCATCCACATCGAGTGTGTGGATGGGGAAACAGGTTTTTTTTCCTTCCCCCTGGTTGAACAAAAAAAATAAATGACTAATGTATTTGCTGCCTAACTATTGACTTGGTGTCAGCAATGGAAAGAGTAGATGTTTCTATACCTTTCCAATAGTTTGCTTGGCAGCTGTGAGAACATGGGTCAATATATAGACCTGGATCAAGTGAGGGCCAGACAGCTTCATATTCAAGAGGGAATATTTGGGGTGGAAGAAGTTTGGTCTCAAGTATTTTGGCGACTGTCTGGGTACATAATGGGTGATCCTAACAGACACCATATACCACTATTTCTTTTTTTTTCTGCAAGTTTTTTTTTATTTTTATCTGGAAATCCTTCAGATTACACTTTCTGTCCTTTCATGTCTATATTTTTTCTCCATGATATCTATTGTATGGGGACAGCCATAGTGGATTGATGAGACTAGTAGTTTACAAAATAGGGATACAATTCTTTTTGGTTTCTTTTAAGCTCGCAGGAAGTAAAAAAAATGTTGCATCCAAGATCAACAAGTATTTTCTGTACTTGCTCAAAATGTTCTTCAAGTGGTTCTAACGGTATAAAGCTATTTACCCTATTGCATTCTTTTGCATGAAGTTAAAAACCTTCCAGTATCAGCTCCCCCCTAAAAACTTACCTGGCTCCTCTTTCGATCCAGCATTGTGCGTGGGAGCAGCATTGCTGCTCTCTCTCCCTTCCTCCTCAGAGGCACATTGGCTATTGACTCTCACTTCTGTTAATCAAATACTGTGAGGAGGGAGCTGGGGCTGGGGCCAAGCCATACTGTGTGTGTCTATGGACACAGAGCCCGACTCCAGATCGAGCCCGCACATCTGCCCCCATAGCAAGCGTTTGCTATGGGGGCAGACACAGAAAAGGAGGAGCCTAGAGCACCGGTGGGGGACCCCAGAAGAGGAGGTTTGGGACCAATCAGTGCAAAACCATTGCACAGAGCAGGTAAGTATAACAGGATTGTTATTTTAATTAAAAAATCTGAGACTTTACAATCACTTTAACCAAAAAACTGATAATGAATGCAGCCACTACATCTAAGGATTGGTAAACTGCAATATTTTGGCTTTTTGGCTTTGATAGGTGTTATTGCAGTGCCAGGTAATAAATGATACAATAGTGAAAAAGGGTGAATATATTGCGCTTAAACACTTAAAACACAACCAAAAAAGTGCTTGTGTGCATAAACATATAAATAAATAAATATATATATACTAGTGAATAAATATATATGAATAAATAGATAAATAAATATATATGTTGTGAAAAAGTCCTTAGTGAAATATATCAACAGTCCTTAAAAGTGCCCAGTGCAATACGGATCTCTCAGCAATGACTGAAAATCACTTTAGCTTCAAGTGAGGGACCTCCACCATAGGGACTTTCTCCACCCAGTGCTCAGGGTAAATACTTCTTACCGAAGCTGGTGGACCCCTTAATTACAGGGGGTCTGAAACAGCATATAAGGTCCACAAATGCCTCCAAGCTATCCTTCAGGTCCCTTAATATGGCTCAGCTCGCACAAGGAACTCCAAGTATTTCCAGGGTGGTATGGTATGGGGAAAAAGATAAGGAAACTCCGATAGTGTAGTATGTTCTAATATTGGGGTTTATTAATAGAAATGCACTTACTCAAACATCATATACAGAATGCCTTCATGGGGTAAATGCAGCATGGGTTCGGTGTACGGGACTCTACTCTGTTCCTGCGTATCACCAACCCGGAACTCCACGGTCTCACGTTCCCGACGCACGTTTCGTCAGACGCGCTGACGTCATCAGGGGATCATCCGGGTTACCAATTCGTTATTTATATAATAAATGATACAACTCTAATTCCAATTTCACTTCTAAATTCTTTTGCAAATTCCTGTGATAAATCCACGCTGTTAAAGCTATATATAAAAATAACCAAAGCCAAAATCTACTGGATTATAGTAACCCTTTGTAAAATAAAACATAAAAGAAAAAAAGAGATACCTTTAGCAATCCAGTTACGAGTGTGCCTGTGAAATGATCCCGGGTAGTGAACTGTATAGCCAGTCATCTTTAATTTGGTCTCACCTTTTTCATGAAAAAGTTTAACATTATGTAATGTGGCAGCTGTACTATAGAAGAATGTAAAGCTGGTCTTACACCCTTCCTTCTGAATTCTTCTTCTACTTAACTATGTATGCTATGAACAATCCCTAGGATTTATACATCTCTATTTTATGGTTATCGTTGTCATTAAGAAATACTCATTACTAATGTCTATATTTGTGATCTTACAGTACACAGTAAAGCAACCCGTCTTGTACCCGATTAGCTCAAATCCCTACACTGTCTGTGCATTATGTACTTTGGACCGCCAGGATCCCTAGTTAAAGTACATTTGATAACTATAGTTAAGCAGTGGAAAATGGAAATAATTAATCCTACGCATGCCAGCAAATCCCTGGGCATCACAGCACATTACATCACCATCTTTCTATATATACACACACAACTCCTTTCCTAAACCAATTAAAGACTAAAATATTATCTAGATATAAATTAAGAGCTACCCCTTAGGTGCCATAATCCTAGTAATATACAAAGAAAAGAGAAAATGAATGGTACAACAAAACGTTGTCCAAGCATCTGTTGGCGGACTTTATGGGCACATACTGAGTGAACACACTTATTGATTTAAAAAAATTACTTTAATAGTTAAGAAAGTTTTAAAAGAAAACAAAAAGCACTATGCAAATGTTGACATATATATAGTTTCTTATACATTCAAAGTTGATATGCAGGCATTCTTGGCAATAGGTGAGGATTGTGGTTGTTATACCAATCTGATATAGTCAACGCGTTTCGCATTTGCGCTTCATCAGGACCTCAGATGATAAAATGACCTCTCCTCAAGATGCAGTGCACGATACCGTACGACCGGGGGCTGAGCTCAATGGCTGAGCACCTCAGACCACGACCACCTTGAACTATATTTGATGGATATGGGAACAGGTAGGACGGCTGGATGGAGAATGATATGTGGATCGCCTGAGCGTCTTACACAAATGACTTGTATTCTAGGAAATTGGGTAGACTCTCATCCAACTGGTAGTAGTAAAACTACTGGAATATGAATGTGGACGTAATAGCATCACAAATCGATCTGTTTTACTACTACCAGTTGGATGAGAGTCTACCCAATTTCCTAGAATAACAAGATATCAGAGACTATCTATAACAGTGACATCTTTTTGTCTGATGTATAAGAATACAAGTCATTTGTGTAAGACGCTCAGGCGATCCACATATCATTCTCCATCCAGCCGTCCTACCTGTTCCCATATCCATCAAATATAGTTCAAGGTGGTCGTGGTCTGAGGTGCTCAGCCATTGAGCTCAGCCCCCGGTCGTACGGTATCGTGCACTGCATCTTGAGGAGAGGTCATTTTATCATCTGAGGTCCTGATGAAGCGCAAATGCGAAACGCGTTGACTATATCAGATTGGTATAACAACCACAATCCTCACCTATTGCCAAGAATGCCTGCATATCAACTTTGAATGTATAAGAAACTATATATATGTCAACATTTGCATAGTGCTTTTTGTTTTCTTTTAAAACTTTCTTAACTATTAAAGTAATTTTTTTAAATCAATAAGTGTGTTCACTCAGTATGTGCCCATAAAGTCCGCCAACAGATGCTTGGACAACGTTTTGTTGTACCATTCATTTTCTCTTTTCTTTAAAATATTATCTAGTTTCTACAGTAAGGGGTGAACTTTTTAGACTAAATTCCCTACAAATAACTGTACTTCTCTCTATACAAAAGTCATTTAAAGTGTATGCAAACCCCAACAAGAGACTTCTCTTCCTTTTAATCTGCTAAATTTACAGTTGGAAACATTTTGTTATATTGGTTTTATAAGTGCTTAAAAATTACAGTTCACCCGGTCAGAAATTCAGAATTGTCCTGCTACCTGTTCACCCTGTGTTGTCTCAAGGAGTCTAATCGGCCACCCCATTTCTTATCTACAAAACACTTCCCCCCATGTTGTGGAGATGAGGAGGTGGGAAGATATACTGTAGTTTAGCAAAAGATAGCTGGGCAGGGCTGACACCATTTCCTAGCATGTCAGTCAAAAAAAGACACCGTGTTATCAACCCACAACAAGAAAACTAGGAGGTGAGTGCATTTCTGCCAGGATAAAAGGACATTTTTCTGTATTTCAAGGGTCTTTATAAAAAAAAAAAAAAAAAAAAAAAAAAGGCAATGTGCATGTATTGCAGAGGTGTACTGCAAAAACTGTATATGTTTTCTTTAAACTTTGCCCTAACATACACTTTAATAGCAATATCTATGTATTTATATTGTAAGGGCTGCGTAAACTGTTGGCGCTATATAAATCCTATATGACAGTAATATTTTAAAGGAGCATCAAACCAACAACAGGCTCAGATCCGAAAGGGACACTCCTCCTCTGAGAAACGTTCTTTTAATAATTACACTGCTTGTAACACGATCAGTGAAAAGGGAAGAATCCTTTGACTGGTCAGAATCTGCCCCATTCACAAACAGCTACAGGCAGTGAAAGAACATTTCCCAATGGAGTGTCTTCTTTGGATTGCCTTAGGGCAGGGGTGTACACACAGGGGTCGTAGACCTGGTTCCATGCTCCAGGGATCCGTGCTGCCCCCCTGTTCGCCGGGAAAGGAAGGTGGCGCAGGCAGAGGCATGTAGAGGAACCGATCCCTCTATGTTGCCTCTGAATACCTGCTTCTCCTCTCCCTTCTGCAGGAAGGTGGCCCACAGTGGAACCAAAATAAAGGGTTCCATGATATAAGTAAACGGCCCCAGGATTAGTGGGAAGGGCTCCAGTTGGGAGCCCTTCATGGTTTCTTGCATCGGGGCCCTGAATGTTCTAGTTACGCCTGTGTCTTAAGGGCTTGTTCACACCAGAACGTGGTCCGGGAAACCTACATTCCATGCGCGTTTTCTGCACTGTGTTCAAAATACACTGGGTGTGCGATCTTCTGCAGCTTTCAATATATTTCTAATGACACTCTAAATGCAAATTGCAAATGCAGTGTGCCGCAAATACCAGGCGATCCGTGGTGGTGCTTTTTTTTTTTTTAAAGTAGTGCATGCACTAAATTTGGTGCGATCCAGTCCAGTCGAATGATTGGGCAGCAAATTGCACTGCAATGAGTTGCACAGGAATCACACAGGTATGAGGACCGCGTTACTGAGCAATTCTGGGGTAAACTGTGGCCCTTAGTGCAGCTGAGGGGACCTGAAGCTGTTAACTGCCACAGCGCTTGAAGTTCAGTGGCAGGAAGAGGACAGGACAGCCATGCAGTGATGATTTCTACAGAATTCAGCAGCCTGCACTTCATGGGACTTACTTCAATACAGGTAAGTAATGTAACTAAAGCCGTAGAGTAAAAAAATGTTTCGCTAAACTTCAGCTTTAAAGCATTTGTTACTCCAACATTTCATATTCCTGATATGTGTCTGCTGTACCATGTACTTGTATGAGAAAGTACCCTGTTCTCCTTGTATTGCTTTCATTGTGTGAAATCCCTGGTGTTCTAGCCAGTTCCTCTGCTTTCCAATAAAAACTGACCACACTAAGGAGGAGAGTACACCGTGGTCAGTTCTCTAGCTCTGCTGGGAGCTCAGTGTACTCCTCTCAGACTTGTCCTGACACGCCCCTGCTGCACAGCCATTTACTGGGAAGCTCAGTGTGCTGCTGCTTCTCCTCCCCCAGCTCTTATGCAGGTGAGAAAAGAAGGAATGTGATCACAAAAAAGGAACAAAAAAGGTATTTATATATTTTTTTTAAATATCTTTACACAAATGTTCTGCCTTTCATTTCTAATTTTAAATTGAAAGGGTTGGTTTACAAGGTGATCGTTTACAATTACTTAAAGGGCTAAACTGTACTGTCCTGTAAAAGGGCTAAACTGTACTTTAAGCTTTAATGATGAACTGAGGCATACTGTTATTCCAAAACAAAGGAAACTGATGTCAACAGAATTTATATTGGTGGAAATAAAAATGCATCTCTCAGTATGTTACATCCTGATCAAAGACAATTATCAGCACATCGCAGCTGGTAATTGTGAAATGCAAGCTAAAAAGAGAAAATCCTCTCATTCTTCAACACTTGCAAAGGATACAAAGTCTATGTGTTATGTAATAAAAAGGATAGTTGATTGTTTCATGTTACCCGACCAAAAATACAGTATGACAAGAAATAGAAAAAATAAGGTAGTGATAGAAAGTGGCCCAAGACTAAAAACATTTTATAACTACAGAGGTAATGATGGAGCTCAGCCAATGCTAAATTCAATATTGAACCTTGAACCAATGTTGTATTAATCAAGTTTTACCACTACAAGAGGATTGCACGAAGTTTAGTTTGGTAACATTTGAAATGCAATAAATGAAAAGAATACTTGTGTATTTGTTGCACAGATAATTTACATTGTACTGAAAGAAATTAGCAGGGCTACCATTGCTGATCTCCTGAAGATCCTAGTCTGTCTTTCTCTGGCTTCAATACTTGTTCAGGGTCAGTAAAATACAAATCACCAGAACTTGTTGGACCACAGTCCATGGACTTTAATAACTCTTTGAACGTCCATGGACTGCGGTCCAAAAGTAGTATTTCGGGACGTGGCACCTTTGTACATTTATGGTTGACGAGTGTCCATAGTTCCACCAGTGGCTGTCAACGGGTCTGTGGTAGTGAGCCCTTATAGATCCCCAGCTCCGGATTCCCCAGGGCGCGGAGTTTAACCCCCAGCCTGCTTCTTCACCAGGGCCCCTGATGGTGGGGATGGACTTGCAGCAGACTGGAACCAGGTCTCGGCCCCCAGGAAAGCCCAGCTGAGAATGTGGAGACCGATGGCGTGTGCAGGGTAAACAAGAGACTATAAGGAGATCCAAGAGACAAGCCGAGGTCAGGACAGGCAGCAGACGAACATAGATGAAGAAGCGAAGCCGGGTCGGTACACAGGAGATCAGATACAATAGCCAAGGGATACATGGATGGGAGCTCAGAGAACAGCGAAGTTGCTCAAGCAAGAAACAGTGCACTGAGCATGTGTATATATAGGGAAGCAAACAGGGAGGTGACCCAGGAAGTAATTGACAGGAAAAGGATATAACCCACAGTGGAGCAGGCGACGCCCATAGGAAACAGAGAAGCCCAAACACCACATGTGAAGGGAGGCAAAACAGAAGCACTGCAGCAAGGAGGTAAGAATATACAGACAAAACTATAGGCTAACTTGTGACAGTGGCTACTTAGGGTCAGTAAAAGGAAGGTCAGCATTGGCCATCTCTATACTGTTCTCATTACAGATTGTCTTCAAATTTTGTGCAAAATTCCAAAAACTCAAAATCACAAATCAACTATAAGGCCTAATGCCCATGAACACTTCCAGGCATTGGAAATCATTTCTAGGCATACTTCTGTGCCCAGAAGAGACAGCGGCAAAGTGCAGTTACCTATTATAAATATACAGTATTTATATAGCGCCAACAGTTTGCGCAGAACTTTACATGGGGCAGACAGTACAGTTACAATACAATTCAATACAGGAAGAATCAGAAGGCCCGGCTCATTAGAGCTTACAATCTAGAAGCCCATAGTAACAAATGGCTGTATGCCAGCTGTACACAGGTTTACAGTATGCTTGCATAAACTCAGGTGTGGAAGTAAATCCCCAAACGCACATAAGCAGTACTCAGGGATTTGCGCCAGTGCGCACATTTACATGGCATATACCCATTTACAGCCATTCATAACTATAGGCGGCTGTATGCTGGAGCTGTCCCTCTTGGCATGGAAATCTGCCTGTGGTTTACACTGGACGCCTGAATGCATCTGTGTAAATGAGGCCCAACAGGCTTATTTAATAAAAAAGAGAAAGATGCACAGTGTAGTAACTCCTGTAGTGGATCAGTATCTAACTATTAATTCAATTTTGATTGGTTGCTGTATGTTACTGTACTTGGCATGGTTTATAAAATAGAGGCAAATCACAAACCACAGAACAATGTGCTTCTGATCACACACAATGCAATGAGGCAGACCAGCAGGGACAGGAGGAGGGCCATCAAGATGAATACAATTATGTCCAGGAAGTCCCTCCTCCATCAACCTCTGCCCAATCTGATATAAACAATTATGAAATTGGCTCTTATAACTGGAGGCAGATTGATCTTAGGGCACACTAAAGGCATGCCTATCGGTACTACTGTAAGAGGGACACCAGGTCTAAGGACCCTCAGCGCCTCCCCCACTCCTAATCTTCATTTATATTAAATCTTTAAGCATAGAAAGATAGAGACTGCTGGCCACTCTTTTTGAAAAAGCTAGTAACCTGGCTGTTTTGCTGAATCATTGACTGCACTGGTTTCCAAGTCATGGATCTGAAACCAGAAAGCATGTAGACCGGTGCAGTCTGTTTTCTCCACTACAGGTGTTTCTCAACTGCAGTGGTTCTGCAGCTGGAAATGTCTTGGTCTAATCAGACTACAAGACATGGTTCCAGTAATCCATGTCCTTAGTCAGCTTGTCTTTAGCAAACTGTTTGCGGGTTTTCTTGTGCAACATCTTAAGAAGAGGCTTCCTTCTGGGACGACTGCCATGCAGACCAATTTGATGCAGTGTGTGGCGTATGGTTTGAGCACTGACAGGCTGACCCCCCCCCCCCCCCCCAACCCTTCAACCTCTGCAGCAATGCTGGCAGCATTTATATGTCTATTTTCCAAAGACAACCTCTGGAGCATGTGCACTCAACTTCTTTGGTCGACCATGGTGAGGCCTGTTCTGAGTGGAACCTGTCCTGTTACTGTCCAGCACAGTGGTCTTGGCCACTGTGCTGCAGCTCAGTTTCAGGGATTTGGCAATCTTCTTATAGCCTAGGCCATCTTTATGAAGAGCAACAATTCTTTTTTCTAGATCCTCAGAGAGATCTTTGCCATAAGGTGCCATGTTGAACTTCCAGTGACCAGTAGGAGAGAGTGAGACCGATAACACCAAATTTACCACACCTGCTCCCCATTCATACCTGAGACCTTGTAACACTAATGAGTCACATGACACCAGGGAGGGAAAATGGCTAATTGGGCCCAATTTGGACATTTTCACTTAGAGGTGTACTCACTTTTGGTGCCAGCATTTTAGACATGAATGGCGGTGTGTTGAGTTATTTTAAGGGGACACCAAATTTACACTGTTACACAAGCTGCACACTCACTACTTTACATTGTAGCAAACTGTAATTTCTTCAGTTTTATCATGAAAAGATATAATAAAAGATTTGCAAAAAATGTGAGAGGTGTACTCATTCTTTGTGAGATACTGTGTATATATATATATATATATATATATATATATATATATATATATTTGTCTTTTTTTTATTTGTTTATAGCGCGAAAAATAAAAAAAAACGCAGTGGTGATCATATATCCCCAAAAGAAAGCTCTGTTTGTGGGGAGGAATAAATCTTCAGGAGGTCAAGGGGGTAAAGTATAAGAATGGAAAGGTTGGCGTGAATGGTAAATATTTTTTTAAACAATGGCTTCCATCATCAATGAAAACACTAGTATAACAAACTTTCCTCATCTGTGAGTAACAAACATCATTCAATTTCATTTCAGTGAATTTATGTGATTTTCTGAATACTTCACACAGAATCATTTGGTAGGTTTATACCAAGCTGCAATACATCGTACACTTTGTTCTCATCCAGTCGACAACTAGAAGAATCAGTTGCCATGCCTACGCACCACAATATAGCAAAAGGTAATAATGACAAGTACGAGCACCCAGTATGTTACACTTGCCTACAATAGGCCAACATTTTATATTTATAGTATTATCTATTTCCTGGGTAGATAGAAATGTTTAGAGGCTTCAAGAAGCTCAAACTAAGGTCAGTCATTGACCTGTGATAGCTGTGAAGTGAAAACAGTAGCAAGACTGTGTAAGTTAAAGTAACATTAAACCTTTGGGGGGGTTTTTTTGCATTAAAACAACAAGCATATTATACTTACCTGCTCTGTGCTATGGTTTTGCACAGAGCATCCCCTATCCTGTTCTTCTGGGGTCCCCCACCGGTGCACCTGGCTCTTCGGCACGAGCCCCCATAGGAAGTGAGCTTGCTCCCAAGCCACTTTGTCTGCATCCATTTACACAGACTGTGGAACTCAGCCCCGCCCCCCTTGTCACAGAATTTGATTGACAGCAGCGGGAGCCAATGGCTCCCACTGCTATCAATCTGTCCAATGTGGAGGGAGAGAGCGGAGAGAGACGCTGCTCTCATGCACATCACTGGATTGAAATCGGACTCAAGTATTAGGGGGGGCAGGGGGGGACACATGCAGCACAGAAGGTTGTTTTACCTTCATGCAAACTGATCACACCTGATATACTGGTGGCGATCTCATTTCTTGAGACCCTAACATGCTAGGACAATACAAATATCTCCCAAATTACCCCCTTTTCTAAAGTAAACCGCCCAAGGTATTTAGTAAAATGCATGGCGAGTTTTTTGAAGTTGTAATTTTTCCCACAATTCTATGGACAATTAAGAAATAAATTATTTTTGTTTTTTACAAAAATGTCATATTAACTAGTTATTTCTCACACATGGCATAGGCATACTTGCAACTACACCCCAAAATGCATTCTGCTATTCCTTCTGAGTATGGCGATACCACATGTGGGAGACTTTTTCACAGCCTAGCCACATTGAAAGGTACAACATCCAAGGAGCACCTTCAGGCATTATCCACTTTAGGACTAGGCCTTCTTCCGATACTTTTTATTTACAAGTAAAAACCTGTATTTTTGCTAGAAAATTACTTAGAACCCCCAAACAATATATATATTGTAGCAGAGGACCTGGAGAGTAAAATAGTGTGTTTTGCAAAGTTTTATGTCACACGATATTTGCACATCAGTTTTCTTAACTCAATTTTTACACACTAACGCTTTACATTTTGTATTTATTGGTGGGACTCAAGTGCACTAACAGATGTTTTTATGCACTTGCACACTTTGACAGATGTTGATTGTCGGTGCATCGGAGGGGACACTGACAGATGTTGCAATGGAACACTTTTGCAGATGTTTTTGTGCACTGCTACAGATGTTGATGGGACACGTACACTGTGACAGATGTTTTGTGCACTGGTACAGATGTTCATGGGGATACCTGGACAGGAACAGTGGTGCTTGGTGTACTGTGTGGCATGGCTGTGCGATCTGTGACAGCTCTGTGAGAGCTGTGAGCACATGCTGCAGCACCCAACCCCATCCCCCCCCCTCCATCCCCGCACTGAGCTCAGCAGGGAGAACTGACACAGAGACACATGTCTCTGTTTACACTATGAAGGATGTGATTGGACACACAGCCATCACATGATCGGGAGGGCCAATCACAGCGCACATATCCCGGTCTGTGTTTGGCTGTGTCAGAAGATCACAGCCAACACAGGGCTGTGCGGCCACATGCGGGCACCCATTCTGAGCCGACGTACAGGTACATTGGCTCAGAAGGGGCGAAGCCCCCACCCTGCCATTTAAGTACAGTGGGTGAGTGGGAAGCGGTTAAGGAACATGCAACCGCACCCATACAGCTGTCAAATTGGGACCAACAGTCGTGTCTGTGAAGCCACTGTGTCACTGTCCCAATAGAAATGAATAGAACCGCCTGCATGCGGAGGCACTGAATACCTATGCATCCCATGGTGGCAAAGACGATCCTTGGCACAGAAGTACGGATAGGTACGCCGATGTGAAAGAGAGGTTTATTAAACAGCAATGTCACTAAATGTGAACTGAGTGCGCCCATGATCGCTCACTAATCCAAATGATTTTGAATCCTCATAGAGAAAAATCTAAAATAAATTAAATCTAAAAAAATAATGCTGTACTGGGGGGGGGGGGGTTACGTTCCCCTGACCCCTGCGCTCTGTGTGTTACACTCCTCTGACCTCTGCACCTTGTGTGTTACAAACTCCTAACCCATGCACTCTGTATGATACACACTGCACTAAGGAGGTGGGAGGGAGTTTATTACACAGCAAAACCACTGCAAGTAAATTTGGTGCACCCAAGATGGAGGAGTTCCCAGGAAGAAAAGCACTACAGAAACACATGAAAAAAGCCGCGTTTTGCATAGGCACGGCAACCTATTCATTTGAATAGGCTGCTGTGCCTCCTGAAACGCAGGGAAAAGGTCCCTTCAGCAGTGCAGTGCAGTTCCCAGTGCAGGTGTGATTTCCAGTGCATAAGGGGTGCCTTCAGGATTAATGGCACACACATGCATCCAGCACATTGTGGATGGTTGCGGCTGTGGGAACAAGTGCAGACCCGCAGCAGGAATCGCACATGTGAACCTAGCTTAAACCGATATGGCAAACTGGTTCTTATTGAACCAGTGCTTATTGAACCATATGCAGCCCGCAGGTGTTTAAAGATAAATTAATTATTGGTGCTCCAAGCAATTCTCAAACAGATGAATTAGTTGCATTTTTTACTATAATTTTACTTCTATAGTGCCATAATCTTTTTCTGGAATTGAGTAGGTGCTTCCATCATTAGATGTAATGTGGTCTTCCTGAAGATTTAGCCTCCTAAATCTGACCCATTCTTCCACCTGAGTTTGCCATGCCTGGTTTGGTATATGTAAACCCTAACAAAGAATTTCCCTTATTTGCTCCTGTTTGTTCTCTTAAAGTAATGCATTGCATATTAGCACATTATGGCATACTTACTTTAAAACGAAGCCCTTCAGGGGCGCACACTGTCACCGTTGACAGAGCTTTCATCTTCACCTGGTCTTCCTTCTAGGTTCGCCGTCTCCGGCTATTTAAATGGCCGATCCGCGATGACATCACTCGGGAGTCACAGCCGCGGCACTGAGCTCTGAAGGGACAGCGTGAGTATGCCGTCCCTTCTGAGTGCATGGGCAGGGGCAAGTTTAGGAGATATTCACTGTACCTACAGGTAAGCCTTACTATAGGCTTACCTGTGGGTCCAAGATAAAAATTGGACCTAACTACCACTTTAAGTAAACCTGTCATAAGGGAACCATGGCCATTGCTGGCCTTCTTCTTAAGATGCTAGAAGGAGCTTTTTTGATTCCCCTTTGGCACCAACACTTTCTAAGATACTAACCTGAAACAAGCATGGAGATCAGGAAAGTCAAAAGTCCATGGCAGCAAACTTGTTACTAGTCAATGATTTACAATACTAAAACCAGGGGGTTAGCACAAGAGCCAGGCAACTTGCATTATAATACTGAAGCCAGGGGGTTAGCCTAACAGGCAGACAAGGAGCATTTTAATAAAAAGAAAAAAAAGAACAGCAATGGCCGCCTTCATATTTCTTTTATGACAAGCATTTGACGCACACAACCCTTTACAAAATCCAGTGTTAATACTTTATGAATGAACCCTAACATGTGGCTCGTTACCCAATCAGTTCATTGTGTTTTTGAACAACAATAACTAATTACAGATAGCTCTGTAATATGTATATAAATGTAAATGTATATAGACTAGAATGTATTTATATAGCTAATTAATTATTTACTGTACAGTGTATATATATATACAGTAATCCCCCGCTACATCGCGGTTCAGTTTTTGCGGTCCCAGTAATTCGCGGTTTTTTTTGTAATGTTATTTTACTATATAAATCATTAAAAATGAAATATTTTTGTGTTTTCCATAGCTCTTGCTATGTCTCTTAGTATCTTTTATGTGTTTAAATGAGTTTCTATTGTTTTAAAAGTGTGTTTAAAGACCTTAAAATGCTTCTACACGTACAGTGACAGTAAAAAAACATGCCTACAATGCATTTTAATAGGGTTTTTCTATTTCGCGGAATTTCACTTTTCGCGGCTGGGTCCGGAACGTAACCCCCGCAATGGAGGGGGGTTTACTGTATATATATATATATATACACACATACACAGTATACATTTCAAAAATTTATATAGACTGTTTTGTAGGTACTATAGGTAGTTCTATACGATTTATTATTTACTAAAAGGACTGACATGAAGGGATGTGCATGGCTGTACTGGGATACATAGTTGTACATGCATATACACTTATACAGCAAATGTTTTATTCTTGAAATATGCCTGTATGCTATACGAGTGCTTATACTAGTATCGCTATACACCCAGCTAAAGCTGTGCACAGCCATGCATGTGTTTGGGCAGCTGTACTCCAGGGCTTCCCAGCAGGGTTAATTTTTTACTAAATTTTAACTAAAACGTTTTCGTCTACTAAATTAACACAATTTTAGTCGACCAAAATACAACTAAAACTAAAACAATTCAGATGACTAAAATACGACTAAAACTAAAATGGCATTTTAGTCTTAAGACTAAAATACGACTAAAACTAAAATGGCATTTTAGTCATAAGACTATAACTAAAACTAAATTAAAAAATGACATCATCAAAATTAGCACTCCTCTGCTGGCCATTTCTATATCGGCAACACAATTCCATCCAGAGCCTGTAATAATAGTACATTAAAGTTTAAAAATGTATTGCACCACTGCATAAGCATAAGTAAGGAGCATCTACTAAGCTGCTGAAAAATAAACAATTAAGAAAAAAGCTTTTCTTATATTTTCCCATAATATTTAATGTTGGTAATATATTCAGGTAATATGTGCAATGACATTACAGCCAATGGAGTTTACAGTTTTTTGGGGTTTTTTTTATTTTAAAGTTGCACTTCGGTTTGTCAAAAAGCAATATTTCTGTTTGTTTATGAAACTTGGTTTTATTTATAAAGATGTTATATATCGCAATGGCTGAGCCCCCATTCACACTAGGGCGACTCACGAGGCGACTTGTGTCGCCCCAGGTCGCCCCAGGTCGCTTGACATGACCAAACCAATGTAAATGAATCAGTGCCGTCTTAATTGCCGCTATTAAGGTCGCTCCGACTTCAGAAAAGGGTCCTGTACTACTTTCAGGCGACCAGTGATTCGACCTGTCCCATATACTTCAATGGGAGTCGCCTCCTTATCTTAATTGAAGCGACCTGTAATCCGACTTGTCATCCGACTTTGCTAAAAAATGGCAGTGAACAAGAAAAGAGCATAATTTTCTTGCAGGCATTAGCGGTCATTTTTTTAGGCAGGCATGTCATTTTTTGGATTTCGTTTCTGGGGGGGTCTAAAAAGTGTCCCTGTCAAGTTTCAGCTCTGTAGCATGTCCAGAACCCCTAAAAAAAAATCATTTTTCTTTTAATTTTTTGTAGTGTCTTTACCAGCTGTCTTTTATTCTTGCAGGCATTCATCAGCGGTCATTTTTTTAGGCAGGCATGTCATTTTTTGGATTTCGTTTCTGGGGGGTCTACAAAGTGTCCCTGTCAAGTTTCAGCTCTGTAGCATGTCCAGAACCCCTAAAAAAATCATTTTTCTTTTAATTTTTTGTAGTGTCTTACCAGCTGTCTTTTTTTCTTTCAGGCATTTAGCGGGCATTTTTTTAAGCAGGCATGTCATTTTTGGGATTTCGTTTCTGGGGGGTCTAAAAAGTGTCCCTGTCAAGTTTCAGCTCTGTAGCATGTCCAGAACCCCTAAAAAAACAGCATTTTTACTATATTTTCAGGGATACGGCTTCTCTGCGGCTGGCTTTTTTTCTTGCAGGCATTTAGCGGGCATTTTTTTAGGCAGGCATGTCATTTTCTGGATTTAGTGTCTGGGGGGTCAAAAAAGTGTCCCTGTCAAGTTTCAGCTATGTAGCATGTCCAGAACCCCTAAAAAAAATCATTTTTCTTATAATTTTTTGTAGTGTCTTACCAGCTGTCTTTTTTTCTTGCAGGCATTTAGCGGGCATTTTTTTAGGCAGGCATGTCATTTTTTTTTATTTAGTGTCTGGGGGGTCTAAAAAGTGTACCTGTCAATTTTCAGCTCTGTAGCATGTCCAGAACCCCTAAAAAACAGCATTTTTACTATATTTTCAGGAATACGGCTTCTCTGCGGCTGGCTTTTTTTCTTGCAGGCATTTAGCGGGCATTCTTTTAGGCAGGCATGTCATTTTCTGGATTTAGTGTCTGGGGGGTCAAAAAAGTGTCCCTGTCAAGTTTCAGCTATGTAGCATGTCCAGAACCCCTAAAAAAAATCATTTTTCTTATAATTTTTTGTAGTGTCTTACCAGCTGTCTTTTTTTCTTGCAGGCATTTAGCGGGCATTTTTTTAGGCAGGCATGTCATTTTTTTTTTATTTAGTGTCTGGGGGGTCTAAAAAGTGTACCTGTCAATTTTCAGCTCTGTAGCATGTCCAGAACCCCTAAAAAACAGCATTTTTACTATATTTTCAGGAATACGGCTTCTCTGCGGCTGGCTTTTTTTCTTGCAGGCATTTAGCGGGCATTTTTTTAGGCAGGCATGTCATTTTCTGGATTTAGTGTCTGGGGGGACAAAAAAGTGTCCCTGTCAAGTTTCAGCTATGTAGCATGTCCAGAACCCCTAAAAAACAGCATTTTTACTATATTTTCTGTAATATGGCTTCTCTGCGGCTGGCTTTTTTTCTTGCAGACATTTTACGGGCATTTTTTGGGTGTCTTTGGAGGCATGTGCTTCTTAAAAATTATAGGAAAAAAGCTCTTTTTTTTTTTTTACGTTTCTGGACAGACAAACAAAGCTATGTGAGACACACAACACTGCACACATGGGAAAAAGGAAATATGTAAAAAAAAAAACACAGGAAAAGGAAATTAGGTCACAAGACATCAGATTGTGATTGGCCAAATAAAAAGTTGCCTCGCGATTAGGTCGCGCCAAAGTCGCGCTAAGTCGCGCCAAAGTCGCGTCAAAGTCGCGCCAAAGTCGCGTCAAAATCGCGTCAAAGTCGCGCTGGAAGCGACGCTACTTTAGTGGTAGCGGCAGTGTGAACCAGCACTAAATCTGTGTCTGTAGTGCGTGTTCAAACCTTATAATAATATATTATTTGATTTTTACTTCAGGAGTAAACAATTTGTTTGGAAATGCTAGAGAAATGTTTAAATAATGCATTACAATTAACCTAAACCTATTAGATTTGTAGTTGACTAAAATGTATGAGATTTTAATCGACTAAAATATGACTAAAACTAAAACAATTCAGATGACTAAAATACGACTAAAACTAAAACAATTCAGATGACTAAAATATGACTAAAACTAAAACAATTCAGATGACTAAAATACGACTAAAACAATTCAGATGACTAAAATATGACTAAAACTAAAACAATTCAGATGACTAAAATACGACTAAAACTAAAATCACATTTTAGTCAAAAGACTAAAATACGACTAAAACGGCATTTTAGTCAAAAGACTATAACTAAAACTAAAAACTAAATTGAAATTTGCTGCCAAAATTAACACTGCTTCCCAGGTGGGGGAGAGAGATACACCATAGTTTATGTTGATGGGCTCATGGTAACCAAGTGCAAGAGCCCAGACTCCAAACCAGGGGTAGGCAACTGCGGCCCTTCAGCTGTTGTGGAACTACATGCCTCATGAAGCATTGCAAAACTGACAGTTACAAGCATAGCTCCCAGTGGCAGAGGCATGATGGGACTTGTAGTTCTGCAACAGCTGGAGGGCTGCAACTCTTCACTATTTTTTTTTATCAAGCACATATACCCCTGAATCCAAACCCCCAGCAATACAATGAGACCAGATCATTACAACATTCTATGTCTCATCATTACTCGTATACATATGGCTTTAATAAATAAGCAGGCAGCACTGTAGCGATCTTCCAATACAACAGTAAGCACTAAGTACTTAACATTGAAGGAACCCCACTGACAAACTACAGTGGATCTGATCCAAACCCAATGACACCTGTTAAAAGCCGATATCCCCATGTTACATGGATGGGCACATATATACCCTTTGCCTTGCCACCTCAGTACCAGGACTAGCTGTTTTTTTCCCCCACTGGATACGTAGGAGTTAAATATTTAAACTAACCTGTTGCCATAGCAGCTGCTGTTGTTCTGGATCCTGCTCCCTCCTCCCAGATCTTCAGACATACCTCTCCTGGTCATCCCCAGTAAGGCTTGTCCAATTTATTCATACTCAACACTTGATAAAAGGGGAATTCTCCAAGTGTCTGGCGTGTGTGTCATCTTCTGCAGAGCGAGCTCGGTTAGCGAGGGATTGGAGAATTTGTATATGATTCCTCTAGTATCCTAGCAACAACCTCATGTGTTCTGTATTGTGCTACACGACTCATGTAACATGTACAGTCTCTTAAAAAATTCCAAGTACGAAATGTCAGCATATAAAGAAGAGACGGGACATGCCGACTCATTTTTATCAACTCTATGCACTGGAATGCTCCCATTTTTCCGATCCCTATATTTACCAAGAAGTATCCAGGGTGTCACATACACTATGTTACAAAAATATTGGGACGCCTGCCTTAACATGGACTTCAATGGCATCCCAGTCTTAGTCCAAAGGGTTCAATATTGAGTTGGCCCACTCTTTGCGGCTATAACAGCTTCAACTCTTCTGGGAAGGCTGTCCACAAGGTTTGGGAGTGTCTATGGGAATGTTTGACCATTCTTCCAGAAGCACATTTGTGAGGTTAGGCACTGATGTTGGACGAAAAAGCCTGGCTCGCAGTCTGCGCTCTAATTCATCACAAAGGTGTTCTATCGGGTTGAGGCCAGTCACATTCCTCCACGCCAAACTCGCTCATCCATGTCTTTATGAACCTTGCTTTGTTCACTGGTGTGCAGTCATGTTGGAACAGGAAAGGGCCATCCCCAAACTGTTCCCACACATTTGGGAGCATGAAATTATCCAAAATGTCTTGGTATGCTGACGCCTTAAGAGTTCCCTTCACTGGAACTAAGGGGCCAAGCCCAACCACTGAAAAACAACCCCACACCTTAATCCCCCCCCCCCCCCCCACCAAATGATTTGGACCAGCGCCAGTCTTCAGGTCCCTGGCATGTTTACTGTGGGCAGCTGGCTCTAATTCCTTGCAACCAGTGCCATCTTAAGAGCATTAAAGGGCCCTGGGCAATGCAGTGCACTGGGGCCCTGCCTACACAATCACCCACGAGAATAAAAATGCAAAAGATCGATAAGGCAATATTTATTGGTACAGTAGTCTTATGACAGCTTTGAAGTTGGGAGGCTGGGTCCGGTGAACACACACATGGACAGGAGTCAGACTCGACTGTCCTGTGTGTGCCTGTTCCTGTGAAGGCGGAAAGGCATTCCTACAGTTGTGAGCTCCCCCTCCATTGCCTAAGTGGCCTGACAGCAGCGCAGGGCCGACAGTCGCTTGCCACCTGCTAAGTTCGGTGGCAGGATGCACACGGGAATCGGGACTAATGCTTGGCTGGGTCGCTAAGCAGGTGGGGCCCCCCAAGCAACTTCCCAGTAAGATGGCTCTGCTTGCAGCTTCAGGCTGGGTTCACACATCCTGCAGCCGCGGCTCACAACAGGGGGTCCAGTGTGTCCCTGTTTACCTATGCGAATCAGGTCCGAATTTTTGCCTGAATTTACACCTGAATCGGAACCAAAGTCACACAGGACCCTTTTTAAATGCAGACCGCGGCCACCCCCGGAGCTGTGTGAACCTGCTCCACTGAGAGCCGGTCACACTACCCTGTCATGCGAATTGGATGCAGGGAAACCTGCATCCAATTCGCATATGTGTTAACCCAGCCTCACCGCCGGCTGCCTGCTGTGCTTTGTGAATGGTCCTGATGTATATTCCAAAAAAAAAATAATGTATGCAAGCACATGTAAATTGCACATCAACGCAGTGCAGCGTGTTTGAAAAATGCTGAAGACAGTGTGCATGTGTTAACACATGCGGTGCAGTATGAATATATGCTTAGGGCCTGTTTACACCAGATGCAGTCCAGTTTGTTTCAAAAAGGCACAGAGAGTAAACTATATGGGCTCCACCAGTTCACACCAGTTCGGTCAGTTCCAGTACGTAAAAAGAACACGCTGCATTTTCTCTGCACAGAACTGTACTGGAACAAAACACATAAAAATGCAACGAAACATGCTGGATCGCATCAAATGCATTACGACAGAACAACCCCAGGAAACTTTGGAAAGAATAAAGAAAAACGCATTGAAAATGCATCATCAACATGCATGCAGAAACACATTTAGACTGCATTTCTGTGGTGTGAACTGGCCCTAAATCCTTTTTTTTTTCCCTTTAGGACAGGCATGTCCAACCTGCGGCCCGAGGGCCGCATGCGGCCCAGAAGGGCAGCCAATGCGGCCCACTGCCCCCTGACAATTTTTTTTTTCTGGGGAGGAAGGAAGTCGAGTCGGGGGCAAGGTCACATTGGCTTCCAACCAACTGTAGGCAGAGGCTGCAACTGCATTGGATGGGCATGCACTGGTGAGGCTGCATTGGATGGGCATGCACTGATCAGGCTGCATTGGATGGGCACTGATCAGGCTGCATTGGATGGGCATGCACTGTTTAGGCTGCATTGGATGGGCAAATCACTGAAGTGGTCATGGTGGTTAAAGTGTCCCTTTAATATCTCTCAGAAGAAGTAAACCTCTGTATACCAATTCCATTTCAATGGTCATCCTCTAGTTGTGTTAAATTAGTGCAGAGGGGGGGAATCGAGGTGGCGCGGGAAGAGCATGGCGGCGTTTTATTACTTATATACCTTAACTATAGTATATATTTTATATGCGGCCCGAGAAAATGTCTCTACACTCATTGTGGCCCAGTGAAGCCAAAAGGTTGGACACCCATGCTTTAGGATATACTGCATCAGTGGCGGCCCGTGCATAGCGGGCGCCAGGGCGCCGCCCCCCTACTCCTAAAAAAAAGAAAAAAAAAAAAATGACAGCGAACAAATAAAGTTTAAAAAAAAATTGGGTTCGCCGGCCTTTGTAATGGAAGTGGTGGCTAGGGGGGGGGGGGGTGGTGTTACGTCCCAGAAGAGGCGCCGATCGCAAGTCCTTGCGATTGGACACCCCCACTTTCGGATATCCTGGCTTTTCGGATCATCCAGGACATCCGATCCCTGACGTCACAATGGGGGCGGTGCCGGTGCGTGAGTCAGTCACTCACCGTCACCGCCACTCGGAGGACGAGGGAGAAGCCGCTCTCCTTCCCGCCGCCGCCGCCGCCGCAGAGAGGACGGACTGGATCGAGGAGGGAAGAACCCGCCACCGCCGCCGCCAAGTAAGTGCATTAAATTGAAGGGAGCACGCATTGATTGGGGGACAATGCTGTGGGCACTCTGCATTTATTGGGGTACATTGCTGTGGCACTCTGCATTTATTGGGATACAATGCTGTGGGCACTCTGCATTGATTGGGGGACAATGCTGTGGGCACTCTGCATTGATTGGGGTACAATTCTGTGGCACTCTGCAATCATTGGGGTACAATGCTGTGGCACTCTGCAATCATTGGGGTACAATTCTGTGGCGCTCTGCATTTATTGGTGTACAATGCTGAGGCGCTCTGTATTTATTGGGGTACAATGCTGTGGCGCTCTGCATTTATTGGGGTACAATGCTGTGGGCACTCTGCATTTATTGGGGTACAATGCTGTGGGCACTCTGCATTTATTGGGGGACAATGCTGTGGGCACTCTGCATTTATTGGGGTACAATGCTGTGGCGCTCTGCATTTATTGGGATACAATGCTGTGGGCACTCTGCAATCATTGGGGTACAATGCTGTGGGCACTCTGCATTTATTGGGGTACAATGCTGTGGTACTCTGCAATCATTGGGGTACAATTCTGTGGCACTCTGCAATCATTGGGGTACAATGCTGTGGCACTCTGCAATCATTGGGGTACAATTCTGTGGCGCTCTGCATTTATTGGTGTACAATGCTGAGGCGCTCTGTATTTATTGGGGTACAATGCTGTGGCGCTCTGCATTTATTGGGGTACAATGCTGTGGGCACTCTGCATTTATTGGGGTACAATGCTGTGGGCACTCTGCAATCATTGGGGTACAATGCTGTGGGCACTCTGCATTTATTGGGGTACAATGCTGTGGGCACTCTGCAATCATTGGGGTACAATGCTGTGGCGCTCTGCAATCATTGGGGTACAATGCTGTGGCACTCTGCAATCATTGGGGTACAATTCTGTGGCACTCTGCAATCATTGGGGTACAATGCTGTGGCACTCTGCAATCATTGGGGTACAATGCTGTGGCACTCTGCAATCATTGGGGTACAATGCTATGGCACTCTGCAATCATTGGGGTACAATTCTGTGGCGCTCTGCATTTATTGGGGTACAATGCTGAGGCGCTCTGTATTTATTGGGGTACAATGCTGTGGCGCTCTGCATTTATTGGGGTACAATGTTGTGGGCACTCTGCATTTATTGGGGTACAATTCTGTGGGCACTCTGCATTTATTGGGGTACAATTCTGTGGGCACTCTGCAATCATTGGGGTACAATTCTGTGGCACTCTGCAATCATTGGGGTACAATGCTGTGGCACTCTGCAATCATTGGGGGACAATGCTGTGGGCACTCTGCAATCATTGGGGACAATGCTGTGGCGCTCTGCAGTGATTGGGGACAATGCTGTGGCGCTCTGAATTGAAAGGGGCATGCACGCTGAACTCTGCATTGTGGGGGCACAGCACAGTGTTTATTGCGTTGAAGGGGGCACAGCACAGTGTTTATTGCATTGAAGGGGGCACAGCACAGTGTTCATTGCATTGAAGGGGGCACAGCACAGTGTTCATTGCATTGAAGGGGGCAAAGCACAGTGTTCATTGCATTGAAGGGGGCACAGCACAGTGTTCATTGCATTGAAGGGGGCACAGCTTCAAAGTCACACAATTTTTTTACTGCGTTTTTTGCCACGAAGCAATACCTATTACATTTTTCTTTTTGCTCCCCCCCAAAAATTTTGAGCACCAGCCGCCACTGTACTGCATGATATTGTTTGCAATCTTTCTCAGCAGATCTGTATTTTTTTTCTCATTCGCTAGGCACCCATCAATACAGCTGTGATTAAACGCCTCACAATTACTCCTGAAGGGTTCTAATGTTAGCACATGGGATTAATATTGACAGATCCTAATTAAGATTAAGCGACTCTACCCCACATACATTGTGTACTTGCAGATCGCTCTCTCTTTACCACTTCATTCTTCCATAAAAATCTGCTCTATAACCTGAGAGTATTTTCTCCAATTTCTGTTGTGTACATCTGAGAGGAGGGAATGGAGGAATAAGAGCACAATGAATAAACTTACTAAAGAGTGTTTAACACTTCCCTCTGTTAAAGGATTTAGGGTCCTTTACCATCTTTGTAATAATCCATCGGATAAAAGGGTGTGTGGGTAAGTACAGCGGTATTATTGCACTAAAAATACCTGGATCTGTTAAAAATACCTGGATCTGTAGACAGAAATAAATTATATAAAATAAGCTATGAGACCTAATATTAAAGAGGTTGAGTTTTTTTTTTTTTTTTTTTACACCCTGCAAAAGAAAGACATAATGAGCTAGTATGCATCGCATATTAGCTCATTATGCAATACTTACCTCAGAACGAGCCCCCGCCGTGCCGCTCACTCACCTCTATGACGGGCGACATGTCTAGTCGCCCGTCTTCCGGGATCGCGGCATCCGGCCATCCGATTGGCCGGAGCCGCGGTGACGTCACTCCCGCGCACGCGCGCGGGAGCCGACAGTCACGGCACGAGGCTCTGAAGGAACGGCACGATCGGCCGTTCCTTCAGAGCGCATGCGCCAGTGACGTCACTGGCGACATGTAAGGTAAATATCTCCTAAACGGTACATGTTTAGGAGATATTTACAGTACCTATAGGTAAGCCTTATCATAGGCTTGCCTATAGGTACAAGTTGTAGAGGAGGGTTTACTTCCTCTTTAAGAAACGGGATGCAGTAACAGACAACACTTCAGCCAAATTGGGTTTTTTCAAGTCAAGCCTATACTTTCATTAAGACTCCTGTAGAGCTGAAATATTGCCTGTTATGGTAGTGCGTTGTCCTGATAAAGGAAAAGAGCATTGCAACGCTGTTTCTGCGGCTCCTCTTGGATATTGTATGCACAGCTGTTCCTGCATAAAGGATAATCATTTCCTGTGCAGGGCTGTATTTCTCATTCTCATTGCTATTAAGCTCAGGCAGACACAGGAGAAGGAAAAGATTATTTGGCAAAGGTCAGCATACCTCCCAACTTTTTGAGATGGGAATGAGGGACACCTATTAGCAAAACTATGTAGGCATAGGACACCCCCCCTGCCACGCCCCTTAAGGGAGAATTATACAAAAAAAAATATACGGTAAACCAACAAGTTCCCCCCCCCCCCCCCCCCCACTACTATTCCTTTATATTGGCTTATGAATGTCACAAATGCAGCAATTTAGAAACTGGATAAAAGGTTTAGCACTTGGAAAAACTTTTTGATAGATAAAAAGTGCATTTCATATACATCTCTATAGTTCAGACCAAAATGAGGGACAAATGAGGAGGAAAGAGGGACAGAGGGACTTTGTTCGGAATCAGGGACAGTCCCTCGAAATCAGGGACAGTTGGGAGCTATGGGTCAGCACAGTGGCTAAAGCCCCGTACACACGATCAGATTATCAAACAATCGTCTGTTTTTTGTGGCATGCTAGTCTGATGTGGAAAGTGAAGAGGTTATTTTCATACGAATTTTCCCGTAAGATAGAATTCTACTTCAGAAGTGATGTCATGTGTTGGATTGCTTTGTATGTGTTCTTTCATCTCTGAGCATGCCTAGTCTTGCTCTTAAGATTTTTTTCCGTCGAAATCTGTACTAATCAGATGAAAATCCAACATTGTATTACAGACGACAAAAATTATACAGCCTGCACATCAGGATTTTGTCAGCCGAAAAGTCAGAGTCGAAAGCACCATACTGACAATCCGAAAATCGGCAGATTGGTCGTCGGACGAATTTTCCCTACAGATTTTCTTATCGTGTGTACGGGGCTTAAGTGGTTAGCACTTCCGTTTAGCAGCACTAGGGTTCTTGGTTTGATTTCTAACTTGCATGGAGTTTGCTTGTTCTGCCTGCATGGGTCTCCTCTGTGTACGCTGGTTTCCTTCCACACTCCAAAAGACATTCTGATAGGTTAATTGGCTCATGTCTAAATTGGCCCAGGTACATGTATGCAGGGCCAGGACTAGGGGTGGGCAGGAGGGACGGCTGTCCTGGGCGCAATGGTTTATTGCAGGGATGGGGGCACCTTAACCTTAAGGGAAGGGAGGGCGCAGTTTGGCATTTTTGCCCTGGGTGCTGGATGATCTTGTACCAGCACTGTATGTATGAAGGCAGGGACTATATGTATAGTGCTGTGTAAATTGATGGCGCTATATAAATACCTGTAATAAATAAATAGAATTTGGAGGGATGATGGTGGATTGAATCATTGACCTGTTACTCCTATCTCTTATGGGCCATACACACTATAGGATTTTCTGAAGACTTTTTCCTTTAGATTTACCAAAACCATATAATATGAGGTCAAACCTAAACACTTTCAATTCATATGCAATCTGGCAGGCCCTTGCACTACATAGAAAAGGTAAATCTGAAGGAAATCTAACCACAAAAGTTGGATAGTGTGTATCCAGCTTTAGGTTCCATTCACACCAGGGCGTTTGCAATTGTGGCAAGAAATGCCACAATTCTGCCGGCGACTCCAAAAGGCTGTGCAAAAATGACACATCGCACATCACGTGTTCAGGTGCTATTCATTTTCAATGGCACCTAAACGCAGGTGTGGTTTTGCTGCGATTGTCACGTGATCAATAGTTGCAAACCACAATGCGTGAATCGATCATCCAAAAGAAACTCCTGCTCCTTTTTGAGCGACAAGCTTCGTGGTTCTGCCGAGACTGCAGCAAGATTTATCGCAGCAAAATCGCACCTGCGTGTAGGTGCCATTGAAAATGAATGGCACCTGAATGTTCATGTTTGCTGGATCATGAAGCTCCCCCCAAGAATGTTGTGTGATTTGTCATTTTTGCACAGCGTTTTGGGATCGTGGGCAGAATGGTGGCGATTCTGCCCGCAATCGCAAACGCCCAGGTGTGACTGGAACCTAAAGGACTTTAGTGGTGAGATCTCGCCGCTGGCATTTCTGCCTGTTCTGTCCAACCTACAACCATAGCATCATTCTATATGTCACAGGGAAAGAGACTTCCTTGTAATGGTAATGGAGGGTGGATAGAGCAGGGAATTTTAGGTCTAAGTGAAGTCCCAAAAGCTTTATGGCGGATTCAACCTGCCAGAATATAACATGTTCTCCCTGTACCTGTGTTGGTTTCCTCTGGGTGCTCCACTTTCCTCCCACACTCCAAAGAAATGCTGGTAGGTTAATTGGATCCTGTCAAAAATTGGCCCTAGCATGTGTGTATGAATGTGAGTTAGGCACCTTAAGCCCCGTACACACGAGTCGAAATTCGGCCAGGAATTTTTGTCCGACGACCGATCTGCCGATTTTCGGCTTGTTAGTATGGTGCTCTCGACAACCGACTCCGACTTTTCGGCCGAAAAAATTCTGGTGTGCAGGCTATAAAATTTTTGTCCTCCATTAAAACACGTCCGATTTTCGTGCAGTCAGTACAGATTTCGACAGGGAAAAATCTTATGAGCAAGACTGGGCATACTCAGAGATGAAAGAACACAAAGAAAGCAATCCAACACATAACATCACTTCTGAAGTATAATTCTGTCGGACGACAAAATTCGTGTGCAGTCTAGAGCATATTCCAACCAACAGACACCACTCTGGACAAAAGACGAACGACCGGTCGGCGGAAATTCGTTGCGTGTGTACGAGGCTTTCGATTGTGAGCTCCTTGGGGGTAGGGACTGATGTGAATATGTAATATACAGTATGTGAAGCGCTGCGTAAATTGATGGCACTATAGTACCTAATAAATAAAAAAATAAAGCGGGATATCAGATTTTTGTTGGACTGGCATGACAGGATCATTTCAACCAAAACTGGTATTAGAGTTAAAGCTAAAACTTATTTTAAACTTTTATTTTGGGGCGCGGAGAATACAGCACCAAACACATTAGTTATTTATAATGGCGTGTATCCCATTACCTACAATGCAGCTGCTTCTGCTAAAACTCTTCCTTGCAGTGCTTCCCTTCAAGTCGCCGTCTTCCAATGTTGTGAGAATGAACAGCCGAGGCTGCTACTGAGAAAAGTTACGCTGCTCACACACACACCCCTCTGCTATTTGCAGAGCTCATCTTACTACACTCCCACAATGCATTGCATTCTGTGATGCATTGTGGGAGTGTAGTAATATGAGCTCTGCGAATGGTGTGTGTGAGCAGTGCAACTTTTCTCAGTAGCAGCCTCGGCTGTTTATTTGGTGGACGCCTTGTCATTTTTACCGATCCTCCTCCATTCACAGAATGCGATGCAATGTGGGAGAATAGTAGTTTGTGTTTTGTGAATTGCGGAGAGGGTAGAAGGGTTCAGGTGAGCGGCATAACCGGTTGTGCGGCTTTTTGTGCTTTTCCATATGAGCGGCATAACCTTCCTCAGTAGCGGCCTCTCACACCAGTATTTGGTAGCTAAGAAGACGGCACTGCAGCAAAGATTTTTCAAGAAGCAGATTTCTGCAGATAACACACCTTTACAAACAACTAAGTGTCGGTTCACACTATGGCGATCCGACTTCGGGGGCAACTAGTGAAGTCGCCGTGCAACGCGACTTCGGCGCGACTTTCACAGACTTCACATAATGGAAGTCAAAGCAAGTCGCTCCGACTTCGGTCAAAATAAATGTGCTTGGTGTTGTATGCCAAAACAAAAATACTAAACTTCAGTTTTAAAGGGCTGAAAAGCGCCCAGAGATGGCCTCATCCCATCCTGCCTTGTTGTTAGGACATTGCTAAGAGACTCCCAGCTGTTACTGTTCACTTTCACCATCACAGGAGCCAGCTCTTTCTCTGATTCAAACCCCCTCACATGCGGTTTCTATCCCCTGACACAGTAGCTCTGAGCATTTGAGAGCATGCTTCTGTGATGACAGGGGGTGAACAGTAACAGCTGGGAGTCTCTTAGCAACATCCTAGCAACAAGGCAGGGTGAGAATGATGATATCTCTGGGAATTATTCAGTCAGGTATGTAAATGGATTACAGATGATCTAACTCTGGTCAGTGCTGCACAGTTTGTTTTTATCTACAGACACCCCTTATCTGCACAGGCATTTTTTTTCATAAGGGTAAACTATGCCTTTAAATAAGCTAACAGTTTTTGTTTTTTTTAATATCTTTAAAATATTCCAACAGCAAAACCTTGACTCTTGAGCTCCTGAATCTGCACATTCCACAGTCATACAAGGGCATCTCACTGTCCCTGTTCCAGTCATAATTTATTCATTTATATTATGCAGAATGCAATATATAGCACGGGTACACACAAAGATACAATTTAAAATAAACCCATGGCCAGGCTTTGCACATTCAAGTATTTACATATTCTTAGCGGTAACTGTAAATTAACTTTAAAACAAGCCCTCATTGGCCTCTGTAGCTGGAGGCAATGTGGTGTAAATCATCCTCAAAGCTCATGACAGCAGTACAGCAATCGCTTCTAGCTACTTTAGTTCATCCTACTCCATCTATGAGCATGGAACTAGAAGCCTTCCAGCCCAGCACCTGCTATGTGTTTACACTAGAAGGCTGGTGAGCTTCCACGTAACTGTTGGGGAAGGGGGGACATGGGAAACGGAGTTGCTGGAACCAACCTAAGTGCTTTTGCTATGAATTATGAAGATGAACTGCACCACAATGCCTGTTGCTATGGAGGCCAGTGACGGCTTGTTTAATGTGATGTGATGGCTCTTTTATTGCTTGTTAAGAATATGTAAATACTTGGATGCCATTTGGCCCCGTTCACATTGCCGCGATCCGACTTGGGGGGGCGACCTCCGAGGTTGCGGTGCGAGCAGCGCGCCGCGACCTCGGAGCGGCCGCCACGGACTTCATAACATTGAAGTCTATGGCGGTCGCCTCCGGGTCGCCCCAAAGAAGCTCCGGACCCTTTTTCTAAGTCGGAGCGACTTGTGTCGCTCCTATTAGAACGGGTCCGCAGCTTCCCTATGGAAGGTGACCTACGGCGACCTGTGAGGCGACCAGGTCGCCTCACAGGTCGCCTTAGTGTGAACGGGGACTCGTCAGTTGGCAATATATAATATTTCGTTTCCCATCCCTTCTTGTGGATAAAATGTAACAGAATAGGGCAATTAGAATGTTTACAGAACAAAGATGAGATATTCAAGTCTCTGACACATGATTAGCATCCCCAGTGTAGACAGCTATACTACAAGCGGGCAGTCAACCAATCACAGGAAATTTGATCAGCTGAAGAGGCTATAACACTGAGCTCACCCGTTGCATTAAAAAAAAAAAAAAAAAAACTCCTGGTTCACTTGAGAGAGCATTAGGTTAAAACACTGGTAGGCATTAAATGGACTTCAGTGAGTCCAAGTATATATTATCTTCTATAAAACCTCATTAAATATTTATGCTTCTTTACTCTACATGTTCTTGAGCAGCAAGCCGCATTGTCTGAACACATCTTACAGTACAATTATTCTGATGGTAGGGCCAACATAATACAACAACCTGCATTTGTCTTGATTTAGTGCCCTTTATTTTAAAAGCTAGTCTTTATATCAAATAAACTGGATTTTACATTTCCATTCCCACTGCTCTATGAACAGTATTGTAGGACTAAAGGCCCGTGCACACCATCAAACAATCGGAAGGAAAACTTTGTCCATTAAACGATCTGCCGATTTCCGGATCGAATGTGCAGGCTATAAAATTTTTATCGTACGAGAACACAACCTTGGTTTTTCGTTTCACTTAATTAGTACAGTTTGCGTCCGAAAAAAACGTAAGAGCAAGACTACGCATGCTTGGAAACTAAAGAATACATACAAAACAATTCAACATATTATATGACATGACTTCTTAAGTTGAATTGTGTCGTACGAGAATTTTCGTATGTTGAGTAACCTCTTAACGTTTGATTTGCAACAACAAACAGAAAAATACATTTGTCCGATAATCTGATCGTGTGTATAAGGCTAAAGGCTGGTCATAGACAGGTTGCAGGAAAGAAATTGTGTTCTCCGATTGTTATAGCTGCTAGCAATAATCACAATAATCACTGTGTTCTCCTGGCAGGGATGACTACCCCCCCCCCCCCAACTTGGGTACATTCAGCCTATTAAAGATACATTAATAATTTAGTTTATTCAGCATGAAATGGAGCTTAATTATGTAGCATGAGGCTGTATATCCTTCAATATTTACATTTTTCGTAAACTCATTCAATGAATCCAAGCTCTGCAAGCAGAGATAACATGCATTACATGGAGGCATTCACACAATTTCACAGTAACAATGAGATAAAACAAAGTTCAGGAACATTCCTTTATCCCATTGTTTTGCAAATCGATGTACACTACAAACTGTATGATTGAAGAGAAATCCATCTAAGTGTGAGGAGGATAGGCAAGTAGTAAAAACAGACAGTCCAACCTGCATAAACTCATTTCAGATAGGTGGCATTCAGCACCGCGCCCCCCTCCCCACCAATTTAACACAGCTAGAGGATGATCAAATGAATTGGAATCAGTATAGAGAGGTTTACTTCTTCTGAGAGATATTAAAGGAACACTCTAACCACCATGACCACTTTGGTGATTTGAAGTGGGCATGGTGGTAGGAGTCAAACACTGCACATGCTGGGATATTTACAATTATGCTTTACTGCAGGCTGGTACTGCTGGCGGGTACTGATGTTTGGTACTGATGGTGGGTACAGCTGGCTGGTACTGCTGGCGGGTACTGCTGGTGGGTACTCTTGGTGGTTACTGCTGGCTGGTACTGCTGGTGGTTACTGCTGGCGGGAAATTCTGGCTCCTCTGAGATACATGTTCAACGGAGTGTTCAGAGCGGCGCGCGAGGAAGTATGCAGATCCGATGCTTCCTGTATCTCCCTCTTACAGGCGGAGTGCATTTGGTATCACTCCGCCTGTGACAGGTGGGAGCCCGAACTATACAGGAAGCATCGGCACCGTTCTGACAGCCGGGATATAGTGCGGCATTTGAGGGTGTCAGGGAGCTGCAGCTTAAATACGGGAGACTTGGGATGTCTGTAAAAATGAAAGTGAAACCTTCTAAGCAGCTTATAAACCTTGGGATCTTTCTGCACACAGCTTGAAGTGCTTTATACCTCCCTTGAGGAGCAAAATGGCAGCAAGCCGTAAAAGCAGGGTGGCTGCTGCTAGAAATCACGGGCCCCCCTGAAAAGATCCAAACAATCATTTTCACTGAAAACTTTATTAGCGGACAAAACATAGCATAACTTACTTGGTGCTCAGTCACATGATTGCTGTGGTCTTTACAGTCTGATTTGACATTTATTTTTTCTAATGTGACTATTGCTGTGTTCAGGCAGCCTATGTTACACTATGGCAGGGGTGGGGAACTTATGGCCCGGGGGCCGTATGCGGCCCTCAAAGTCATTTTGTCTGCCCCCCCCCCCATGCAGCTGACTCTGTCTCTCAGCTGATCGGTCAGAACGGAGCTGATGCTTCCTGTATAGTTCCGACTCCGTTCTGACAGTCTGAGTGAGTCACAGACGGAGTGATATCAAATGCACTCTGCCTGTAACCAATACAGGAAACATCGCCTCTTCCTCCAGCGAGGCGCCGCTGCTAGCCAGCATTTCCTGCCAGCAGCACACACAGTAGTACCAGCCAGAGCCAGCAGTACCAGTCAGAACCAGCAGTACTCACAGCAGTACCAGCCAGAACCAGAAGTACCCACAGTAGTACCAACCAGATCCAGCAGTACCCACAGTAGTACCCACAGCAGTACAAGCCAGAACCAGCAGTACCAGCCAGAGCCACCAGTACTCACAGCAGTACCAGCCAGAGCCAGCAGTACCCACAGCAGTACCAGCCAGAGTCAGCAGTACCCACAGCAGTACCAGCCAGAGTCAGCAGTGCCCACAGCAGTACCAGCCAGCAGTACCTACAGCACAGTACCAGCCAGCAGTACGAGCCTGAGCCAGCAGTACCCACAGCAATACCAGCCAGCAGTACCCACAGCACAGTACCAGCCAGCAGTACCAGCCCGAGCCAGCAGTACCAGCCAGCAGTACCTACAGCCCAGTACCAACCTGAGTCAGCAGTACCAGCCAGAAGTACCCACAGCACAGTACAAGCCAGCAGTACCCACAGCAGTACCAGCCAGCTGTACTCACCAGCAGTACCCGCCAGCTATACCCACCAGCAGTACCCGCCAGAAGTACCCGCCAGCAGTACCCACCAGCAGTTCTTTCCAAAACGTACCACTACAAAGAGTCGGCTGCGCTCCAGACCGACCGACGCAAACCTGGAAAACCAGTTGCGAGTAGCAAAATCATCAATACCAGCTAACATCACACACCTCACCAAAGAGAAGCAGTAGCAGCCATCACATTAGGGGTGAGTTAATTAAATGTTTGACCAAATATAACAGGCACATTTTTAAGTTGATTATTTTGTATGGCCCCCGAATGATTTTATAAATACCCAAATGGCCCTCGGCAGAAAAAAGGTTCCCCACCCCTGCACTATGGGGATGCAACAGCTATAATGTTATTGTTTTAGTTAAATAAAAGAATTTGAGTAGTTCAACTATGTGTGATTCACTTATTAACATCAGTTCTGATTAGTTCTGATATCGCTGTTTTAGGCTCCATTCACATATAGGCGTCTTGGGTCGCGGGCAGAATTGCCGCGATTCTGCCAGCGATAAGTTCGTGTGATTCCCGTGACTTGCAATGGCAACCCAAACACGGAGCAATTTTGCTACGATTGTCGCCCGACAAATCATGGTAAAAAAGCGTAAACAGAATCGCAGAACGTCTGACGCCCACAAAAAGTACTTAGTTTGGGCGACAGGCATCCTGTGATTCTGTTTGCATGATTTTGCAATTCAGGGCTTAAGGGTATCCAAACCCAAAAGAAACATTTTTTCTTTATTTTCATCTGGCGATCCTGCCAGTAACATACTTCCTGTACTAGGGTGACAAAGCTAACTTACCATACTACCTCTACCCTTATTTAGAAGCACCATAGGACAGGACTACGAAGAAATCCCCCTCTCCTCTTCTCCACAACATAGATGTAAAGGGTTCTGCAATACTTAGAGATAGCTTGGAAAAATACAGTATAACTAATAGGAATGCAGCACAGGCAGAGAGCACAAGAAGTTATTAGCTGACAAAGATAAGTGGGCACAGCTTAGGGGCCAACAACATGGGACTGTGGCCGCCATAAATAATAAAAAAAGAAATAAATAAACATTTTTAGGTGCATATTGCTTTAAGGCCTCAAGTTGACCTGTCATCACGGGGATTTGAGGCGCGCGACACATTTTGATTTCTCTCTCACGTCTACTAGGGGGCTATAGATACCCCTTGCATGACAGGACCCCTCGCATTTGTCTTTGTTATGCTGGATGATGTCCCCCCCCCCCCCCTCCCACCGTGTCGTGGCACCATTTATGTGGTTTTGTCACCCTTGGATCAATCGGGGACTCTGCTTAATGAATTTCATGTTTTATTGCTCGAGTTCTATGACTAAGTGATTTAAAGTTTATATATATATTTAATCGTTTTATTTATGTTTTTAACCACTTGCCTACCGGGCACTTTCACCCCCTTCCTGCCCAGGCCAATTTTCAGCTTTCAGCGCTCTCACGATTTGAATGACAATTGCGCGGTCATGCTACACTGTACCCAAATGAAATTTTTATCATTTTTTTCACACAAATAGAGCTTTATTTTGGTGGTATTTAATCACCTCTGGGTTTTTTATTTCTTACAACAAAAAAAAAGAAAAAAGACAGAAAATTTTGAAAAAAAAAAAGTTTTTCTTATTTTCTGAGTAAATTTTGAAAATAAATACATTTTTCTCCTTCACTGATGTGCGCTGATGAGGCAGCACTGATGGGCACTGATAGGCTGCACTGATGGGCACTGATGAGGTGGCACTTATGGGCACTGATGAGGTGGCACTGATGAGGAGGTACTTATATGCGCACTGATGAGCACTGATAGGTGGCACTGATAGGCGGCAATGATGAGCACTGATAGGCGGCACTGATGAGCACTGATAGGTGGCACTGCTGGGCACTGAGAGGCGGCACTGACGGGCGGCACTGATGGGCACTGAGAGGCGGCACTGATGGACACTGATGGGTGGCACTGATGGACACTGACAGGTGGCACTGATGGGCAGCACCATCAGTGCCCACACTCAGTGCCCATAGTGCTGCTAGTCAGTGCTCATCAGTGCCTAGATGAGCAGGCACTGACTGGCAGCACTATGGGCACTGATTGTGGGCACTGATGGGGGACACTGATGGCGGGCACTGTGGGCACTAATGGCATTTTATTTACCTCTTGTGTAATCAGGGCACTGGTGATCAGTGCCCTGATTACATTTCTCTGAGTCTGATCGGCTCTCCTCTTCCTCACACTGCAGTCTCTGTGTGAGGAAGAGAGCTGGCAATGAGAGATGATCTCATATGTTTACATTTGAAATCATCTCTCATTGGATGTTCCGATCACGTGGTAAATGGCCGCTGTGATTGGCCATTCACCACGATCTGTGATTGGCTGTGTCCAAGGGACACGGCCGACACAGATTTTCCCCAATGCGCGCTCGCGGGAGCACGCGGGGAGCCTGTCACTGGGAGGCCGTTTAAAGACGGCTTCCCGGAAATTAGAGCCCGCGCTGTCGCCGTCTTTCGGCTATAGCGCGGGCGGGAGGAGGTTAATAAAGTAGAATTTGATGAATTTAATACCAATAAAGGTGCCACGGCCATTTTAAATACCAACTTGCTGTATGTCTGTCTTATTTAATTTAATATTTAAGTAGGTAATCTTAACGTGCGACTTACAATCCCTAAATGTTCTTCAAACAACCCCAATGTTAAAAAAAGAAAAAAAAATAGAATTCTTTCTTGGATCATTTTTTTTTCCTTTTTAAAATGTACTCTCTACCAATCAGCAATGATCCCTGGAATGCACATACTGTATCTAATTGTCTCTAAAACCTGTATGGTAATATACTGTACACACATCATCTCTTACACTATTTTACTCACTGTGATGACTGCAACTTTAAAAGATGCCGGTATAGACAGTATTGATTCCTATGGAAAACCAGCTGATACAGTCTTGCCAGCACTTTAAACAAGTGTCAATGAAAATGCCCTTACCATACAGATCAATATCTCTGCATGGGAAATGCCATTTGTGCTCATACTAGATGAGGGTTCTGAGCTGTCCTGCATCATATTATATTTCAGCTCTTACCTTCATCTCAGAAATTCGCCTTACGTTTTTTTTTTTTTCACAAGGAAAACACAAGTGAAAATACTTTTTTTTCTTTGCCGTCACCTCAATGTTTTGTCTGTGTGCTACAGAAGGACCAGCTTATTCCAATTAGTAATGATTTGGGGAACATTGGAGTAGGTGGAAGTCTTTTACCCTTTTTCTGTCAAGAGAACTTTAAATGATATTATTGTGACTGGCACTGCTAAATAAGACAGAAATACAAGCTGTAGAGCCAATTACCTGGCAGAGGCTACACAAACACCTCTGACATATCTTCTAGTGAGGAAAATATCTTTCCTGCTGGAGGATGACATGCACTTGGTTAGAAAATGTATTT
This sequence comes from Pelophylax lessonae, assembly GCF_965119305.1. NCBI lineage: Eukaryota > Metazoa > Chordata > Amphibia > Anura > Ranidae > Pelophylax > Pelophylax lessonae. The sequence continues at coordinate 577,679,344 of NC_138769.1, read as the reverse complement.
GACGTTCTAATTCTTACATGATGAAATGTTAAAAAGGAGGTGCTGCGGGCATTTACTCCTTCAGTACCCCCTCAAGTATTGTTCAGATTGTGAGGTAATGAGCTGCTCCAGGATAAAACAACCTCCATTAACCACTTAAGCCCCGGAAGATTTTACCCCCTTCCTGACCAGGGCCTATTTTGCGATTCGGCACTGCGTGATTTTAACAGACAATTGCGCGGTCGTGCGACACTGTACCTAAACGAATTTGACGTCCTTTTTTTCCCACAAACAGAGCTTTCTTTTGGTGGTATTTGATCATCTGTGCGATTTTTACTTTTTGCGCTATAAACATAAAAAGAGCGTCAATTTTGCAAAAATAACAATATTTTTCAAATTTTTTATATAACATTCCCCAAAACAAATGTAAAAATCAAAATTTTTTAACATTTTTGGCCAATTTGTTTTATGCTACATATGTTTGGTAAAAAAAAAATCGCAAAAAGCGTATTTTGATTGGTTTGCGCAAAAGTTATCGCGTTTACTAACTAAGGGAAAGATTTTTGTCATTTTTGTTGGTTTTTTTTTTAACGCGTAATGGCGGCGATCTGCGATTTTTTTTGCGACATTGCGGTGGACAGATCGGACCCTTGACTGACGTTTTTGACACTTTTGGGGTTACCAGTGACATTACTGCAGTAATCAGTGCTATACATATGTACTGTTACTGTAAAATGACACTGGTAGTGAAGGGGTTAACTTTTTTGAGAGGGAGGGGCTATGTGTGTCCTGAGGGGCGTGATTCTAACTGTGATTGGCTGTGGCTAGAGGTGTAGGAACAGTGATCAACGGTTCTACATAGTAGAACCGTATGATCACCGTTCTTACACCGGGAAGAATGACAGGCGGCTTGTTTACATTAGCCGCCTGCCTTTCTCCCGCTGTACCGGAGGATCGGGTCCGCCAGGCACATGCGCAGGGGGGGTCTGTGACCACTCGGGAGTGGGAGCGAGCCTCCGGCGCCGCGCGCTCGCTCCCTAGACCCTCACATGCTAGCGACATAGCCCTACGTCGCTCTGCCTGTGAGGGGCTGACCGCCGCAGTAAATAGTCGTGCGGTGGTCGGCAAGTGGTTAAAGTTCTGCCTCAGAAGGGTAGTTTGGGTGCACTCCCTGGTTGCAACAGAAGCATGAGGTAAAAATGGACTGGATGGTGGCACTCCGAAATAATCACGTTTATTGCAAAAAGTCAATAAAAGATAAACATACCACAGCGGGATGATGACAAAAACAGCTTACCCGTTTCGCACCAAAACTGGTGCTTAATCATAGCTGAGATAGTAGACAAAAATGCAGGTATATATACACCAGTAAATAAGACTGAAAATCATTCCAACCCAACACACCTGTACATGTTCAATTAAGGCATTACTAGACCAACACAAAATGTCTATTTATTTCAGGGAATAGGCACAGACAATCGACAACCAATCTACCCTAAAGCCCCGTACACACAATTACACAATTGGCAGGGAATTTTCGGCCAACGTCCGATCTGCCGATTTTTGGCTTGTTAGTATGATGCTTCTGACAACCAACTCCGACTTTTCGGCCGAAAAAAATCTGGTGTGCAGACTATAAAATTTTTGTGGGCCGTCAACATAACGGCCGATTTTCGTGCAGTCAGTACAGATTTCGACAGGAAAAAATCTGATGAGCAAGTCTGGGCATGCTCAGTGACGAAAAAACACAAAGAAAACAAACCAACACATGACATCCCTTCTGAAGTAGAATTTTGTTGGCCGAGAAAATTCGTGTGCAGTCTAGGCACATTCCAACCAACAAAACACAACTTGGACAAAAGTCGGACGATCGGTCGGCCGATAATCGTTGCGTGTGTACGGGACTTTAGTCTCCATTCACCCTGGTACGACTGACAAGTCGTGCACCGTCTCTCCCATAGTGTAGTACAGGACCGGTTCTAATAGGAGCAACACAAGTTGCTCCGACTTAGAAAAAGGGTTCTGTACTACTTCGTGGGCGACCTGGAGGCGACTTGCATAGACATTCATTTTATGAAGTACGTGCAAGTCGCGCCAAAGTCGCGCTGCACGCGACTTCACAGGTCTCCCCCTAAGTCGGAGCGATGTAGTGTGAACCGGCACTAAGGGTCATACTCCCAAGGGAAACAAAAAGAAAATGAAAAATAAATAAAACACCAAAATAAAAACATTGCAACACCCAAAATACCCTTTGTTAAATAGCCACGCATCATATAATAATGGATGTAAATGTGTATATAGCATTACCAACAAGAAGGGGATACCCATAAATGAGGGAACAATATATCCCTTAGTTGAAGGTGCCACAGATACATATATATATTTCAAACCAAACTGGCACTGAAGTGTGGCAAATAACACTTGGCGTGCAAATGTGTAACATTTTTACATGATGAAATGTTAAAAAGGAGGTGCTGCAGGCATTTACTCCTTCAGTGCCCCCGCGGCCCTCAAGTATTGTTCGGATTGTGACCTAGGTTAGATCATTGTAGCCTCAAAGTCATTTGGTGGCGATTCTGAGCTAACTCCATTATACTGGGCCGTACTCGTATAATTCCCTGGAGTCGAGTAGCCAATACTTGGAAAAAAAACTAGTACTTAAAGCGGAGCTCTACCCAAAAGGGAAAGCTCTGCTTGTTTGCCCCCCTCCCCACTGCACATTTGGCACCTTTTGAGGGGGGAGCGGGTACCTGTCAAAACCGGGTATCTGCTGCCACTTCTAGGTAAGATTGCCGCAATTGTTGTGCGGTGATCTACGTCATTTCCGGCCCCTTCTCCTTCCCTCCGCTGCCTTCTGGGAGACACACAGGTCCCAGAAGACAGTGGGACCATTCAGAAAGTGCAGTGTGAAACGCACATGCGCATAAACAGGCTCACTTACGGTTTCCCTTAGTGATGGACAGATCGGCTGGGGTGCTGACATCACGGGATTCCTGGACAGGTAAGTGTTCTTATATTAAAAGTCAGCAGCTACAGTATTTGTAGCTGCTGACTTTTAATTATTTTTTTATCCAGGCAGGAACTCAACTTTAACCTTGTCCAAGCATTTTTTGTCAGCAGATGTACCCTGGCTACTACCCTGTTTCCCTGAGAATAAGCCCTTCTACGAGAATAAGACCTAGCGTGATTTTCGGGGATAGCTGCAATATAAGCTCTACCCTGAATATAAGCCCTAGGTAAAGTCCTTGTAATCTGTTCTGTAAAAAGATTATTTGTGCAGTGTGTCACCATTTGTAACTTTATAGTAGAAAATACCTTATTTACAGTGCCACTGGGCGCTCATGTGACCTGCCGGAGATCTTCTCCTTTCCTCCCTCTGCATGTGACCTACCGGAGATCTTCTCCTTTCCTCCCTCTGCATGTGACCTGCCGGAGATCTTCTCCTTTCCTCCCTCTGCAGAGCTCGGAGTGGGGCTGACGTTAGCAGGGATCTCGGCTCCTCCCTATGCAGTATTCAGAGCGGGGAAGAAGAGCTCTGGGAGGTCACGTGAGCGCCCAGTGGCGCTGTAAATACAGTATTTTCCACAATAAAGTTACAAAAGGAGACACACTGCACATTATATAATCTTTTTACAAAACGGATTACATAATTTTACAATAATTTTAAAACAATGTTTATTCTTTGAGATTACAGAATGTCAAAATGTTGACTGATGGGGGGAGAGGGGAAGAAAAGACAGGGGACACAGGAACTTTTAAAAAACATTTTATTGTTTTATTCCAGGTTTTTTAGAACGTAGAGAGGGGTAAATGACACAGCACAAGCACTGTGCTGTCTATCATGCTTTGAGAGCCGGTTCACACTTATGCGATGCGGGAAGGCTGCGAATCCACAGCCTGTTCCCGCATCGCAAACGCACCCCCGGCAGTTCACACTGCCATATGCGATACGCTGGGGGTGTCAATGTAATCTTAACGACACCCCCAGTTTGATCGCATATCGCAGTGCGATCTTGCAGTTCGCACAGGATCGGATCGCACAAGTGTGAACCGCTGTCTGATCCGATCCTGATGCGGCTGCAAAAAAGGGTCCTGTGCGTGTTTGTTGCGGGTGCGGTGCGAATTTAGCCATACAAAGTGTATGGCTGAACTCGCACCGCACAGCCGATCGCATGTAATGAAGGAGCAGTGCGCTCCGACATTACATGCGAACGCCGCAGCCGCATAAATGTGAACCGGCTCTAAAGGATTTTTAGGATTGTAACCATTTTATGATTGTACACTTTAACATCATTGTACATACTGCATAAAAAATAAGCCATCCCCTGAAAATAAACTCTAGTGTGTTTTTTTTTTTTTTTTACCAAAATTATTCTAAGACTCGGTCTTATTTTTGGGGAAACATGGTAAAGGTGTACAACAGATGGCAGGGGGATTCAACACACAACCAAACCTTACATGTGTTGCTAGCCTTAGCATAGCACCCAATTGTTTCTTCTTTTAAAACCAAATCCACCATCTCGCACTGCTCCTCAGTGGTCCCTTCCTCATAAGTATTGCACTAAACACATTCCTCCTCTATCACTGCATGCCAGTTTCAAGTGCAGGGAAAGTAGTGGTGGAAAATGCATCATTGGATTTAAAGTGTAACTAAACTTAAAACTTTTTCTTTTTATTAGTGTTGTATAGAGTGGAGATGGATTAGAACCCCTGTCAGGCATTTTTGCTGTCTGTGCCCCCCGTTATGGAGAGTTACCCACCCTCTCTATGTGTCCTGTTTACCTTAATCATCTCAAGTGAAAGTAAAGAAAAATCCCAAATTTTGGGTTGACACGGGGACAGTAATAGAGGGGAAATATTCCAATGGGAACACTAGTTCTGGTGACATTCTGGGATTCCCTCACTTTGGAGAAATTTCCTCTCCTTTCCTGTTTTGGTTTTGGGACAGGAAGTGAAGGGCAATCCCTCTTTCTTAACAACTTCCGGACCGCCTGTCGCATATATACTATGGCAGGGCGGCCCGGCTGCACAAAATCACTTACATGTACATGATTTTGTGCAAGGGTTTTTGGGGCACGCACGAGCCGCCAGAGCACTGTGATTGGTCCCGCTGTGTCCAATCTGAGGCTCCGGTGGCCTCGATGGGCGCTGGGACCCACCGATCGTTCGGCGGAATGACAGAACGGCGGTCTGCCTATGTAAACAAGGCAGACCGCTGTTGTGTCAGGGAGGAAAAGAGAGATCTTGTGTTTCAGCTAAGCTAAAACACATATCTTTTTTTTCCTCTAGTGCATCCAGCCCCAGTACAGTTAGAAAGCACTCCCTAGGAGCACACTTAACCCCTCAATCACCCCTAGTGTTAACCCCTTCCCTGCCAGTGTCTTTTTTACAGTAACAGCACATTTTTTTTAGCTCTGATCACTGTGTTAGTGTCGCTGGTCCCCAAAAAGTGTCACTTCGTGTCAGATTTGTCTGCCACAATGTCGCAGCCCCACCAAAAATCGCTGATCGCCGCCATTACTAGTAAAAACAATAAAAAAAAAAAAAAAACTCCATAAAGGTATCCCATAGTTTGGAGACGCTACAACTTCTGCACAAACCAATCAATATACACTTACTAGGATTTTATTTGCCAAAAATATGTAGCAGAATACAAATTGGCCTACATTGATAAAAAACAATTTGATTAAATTTTTTTTTATTGTGAATGTTTTATAGCAGAAAGTAAAAAATATTGTTTTTTTACAAAATTGTGTCTTTTTTATTTTTTTGTTTATAGCGCAAAAAAATAAAAACCTCAGAGGTGATCAAATACCACCAAAAAAAGCGCTATTTGTGGGGAGGGGTGGGGAGACATTTTTTAGTGTCGCACAACAGTGTAATTGTCAGTTAAAGTAAAGGAGTGCTGTATCGCAAAAAATGGCCTGGTCATTAAGGGGGTAAAACCTTCCTGAGCTGAAGTGGTTAATCTATTCAAAAGGAAAAAAAAAGGTTTGCCTTTAGTGAAGACTTTAACCACTTGCCTACTGGGTATTTCCACCCCCTTCCTGCCCAGGCCTATTTTTATCTTTCAGCGCTTACGCACTTTGAATGACAATTGCGCAGTCATGCAATATTGTACCCAAACTACATTTTTATCATTTATTTTTCAGACACATAGAGCTTTTAGTGTTAAGAATCACCACTGGGTTTTTTATTTTTTGCTAAACAAAGGAAAAAAGGCCGAAACATTTGAAGAAAAAAAAAAGGTTTTCTTGCTTCAGTTATAAAAGTTTGTAAATAAGTAATTTTTCTCCTTCACTGATGTGCGCTGATGAGGCTACACTGATAGGGCGCCACTGATTGGCACTGACAGGCTTCATTGATGGGCACTTTTTGGCAGAACTGGTGGGCACTGTTGAGGTTGCACTGATCATCAGGACACTTTAGCCGCTTTTCGACTCTCCTCTCCTCATGCCCTGGCAGCATGAGGGGAGGAATGCCGAGATAACCAGCAAATCCTGTCTACATTTGTGATCAGCTGTGATTAGACACAGCTGATCATGTGGTAAAGAGCCGGCATAATTGGCTCTTTACCCCGGTCACAGATTGCTGTGGATGGGGTCCAGGAAGGACAGCAGAGCCTGTAATACATGGTGGGCAGTGCTATATCTTGGCCTAGGCCAACAAGGCCCAGGCCTAGGGCAGCACTTTGCAGGGGGGCAGCAAAAAAGCTGCACCCCGCGCAAAAAAAAACAAAAAAACAGCCTCCTCCCTGCTCCCACGCGAAAAAGGTCCCCGCCGGCTTGCGCTACACTTTTAGTATAGTGCCAGTCTTATGGGGCAAATTGGGCCAGGGGACAGGGTTCAGGAGGCAAATAAGTCTGGCACCCACATAAAGCACTCACACTGCTACCTGCCGTTATGATAATACCGGTGGATGAGGACATTCAGGAAGACCGCAGGCCGCCAACCACACTTAATACAACTGGCCTGACAGCCGTCAATGCTAATAAGTGTGGCACTGCAGCTTAATGCTCCGCCTACCCTCCTCTGCCCCCAGGTATGGCAGGCATCATGGCATTAATATAATTTAATTTCTTTAAACATCCTTGTTCTTGAGCGAGCATATTGAATTGCATCATATACAATTAAGACTTTTAATTGTATATGATGGCAATAAAATTTGGACCTACTTACCTCATATGTCCTATCACAAAATGTCACTGGGTTAGTAAGATTACTCCTTTCTTATAATATATTTGGACTTGTGTTCCTTCCACTGATTATTTCACGTCCTAGTCAGTATACAAATAAGTGAAATATTCCTATAAATACAATCAGTGTAAGCAAACACAAGTCCACATATCTTAGGCTGCACTAATGGGCACTAATAGGCTGCACTGGTGGCCACTGATGGGTCTGTACTGATGGCCACTGATGAGGCTGTACTGATGGCCACTGATGAGGCTGTACTGATGGGCAGAAATGAGGCGGCACTGATGAGGCTACACTGATATGCTGCACTGATTAGGCTGCACTAATGGGCAGTAATATGGCGGCACTGATAAGGCTGCACTGATGGGCACTGATGGGGCTACACTGATGGGCACTGATACACTGTGGCTGTGGCCTGTGGTTTATAGATGACAGAATGGGTCAGAATCAGGAAGGGGTGCAGCCTTTACAGGAAGGGGTGGGTCATATTTAAATTAAGGGGTGCACAAGTTTAGTCAGGCCTAGGGCAGCACAAAACCTAAATACACCACTGATGGTGGGTGCAAGTTGGCGGGAGGCAGCCCGACAGCTTTCAACTTTTTAGTCGACCTGACATTGGAAATCCAACAGTTGACAGAAGAGACGTAAACTGACTCCCAGCTGCTACAGCAGCCATGAGTCAGTTTATAGGGCTATGCTGCCCCAGACAAAGTACTTACATCCATAGCAGCAAAAGGGTTAAAGAATAAATGCACTGGAGTCCCTACAGCCAGCCTTCCTTGCCGCTAGCAATAGGTCTTCTTTGACTTCTATGGGATGGTCTCCTAAGCATCTCCAGACTCCGGAGAAGAACCCAGGTGCAAGCAGTGGCAATAAAGGCTGGCTAAGTGTACTTTATCCGATAGTTCACATACTGTATCCTTTCAACTGGGAAGGCCTGGACACACAAGCATCAAAAGAAGGCAACCGTAGCATATTCCCAATATCAGGACACAAAATCGCTTAGGTAGCTATGTGATCAGCAAAAGCAATTTCACTTAGCAGTTGTCCCAGCATGTACTTTCATTACTAGCTTTAAAAAATGCTATTCGCCACTTAAATAATCACTGATGTATCCCCTTAGGGAACAGTTTAAAATACAGATGGCTCTATTAAAGCACTAGCTTTATTAGTTATATACCACTAACATACTTCCCAGCACAGCCTTGAGAAATTGCAGTATATACAGTATCTCACAAAAGTCAGTACATTTTTATAAATAGTTTATTATATCTTTTCATGTGAAGAAATTACACTTTGCTACAATGTAAAGTAGTGAGTGTACAGCTTGTATAACAGTGTAAATTTGCTGTCCCCTCAACATAACTCAACACACAGCCATTAATGTCTAAACCGCTGGCAACAAAAGTGAGTACACCCCTAAGTAACCATGTCCAATTGGGCCCAAAGTGTCAATATTTTGTGTGGCCACCATTATTTTCCAGCACTGCCTTAACCCTCTTGGGCATGGAGTTCACCAGAGCGTCACAGGTTGCCACTGGAGTTCTCTTCCACTCCTCCATGACAACATCACAGAGCTGGTGGATGTTGGAGACCTTGCGCTCCTCCACCTTCCGTTTGAGGATACCCCACAAATACTCAATAGGGTTTAGGTCTGGAGACATGCTTGGCCAGTCCATCACCTTTACCCTCAACTTCTTTAGCAAGGTAGTGGTCGTCTTGGAAGTGTTTTTGGGGTCATTACCATGTTGCAATACTGCCCTGTGGCCCAGTCTCTGAAGGGAGGGGATCATGCTCTGCTTCAGTATGTCACAGTACATGTTGGCATTCACGATTCCCTCAATGAACTTTAACTCCCCAGTGCCAGCAGCACTCATGCAGCCCCAGACCATGACATTCCCCCCACCATGCTTGACTGTAGGCAAGACACACTTGTCTTTGTACTCCTCACCTGGTAGCCGCCACACACACTTGTATAACAGTGTAAATTTGCTGCCCCTCAACACACAGCCATTAATGTCTAAACCGTTGGCAACAAAAGTGAGTACACCCCTAAGTTAAAATGTCCAAAATGGGCCCAAAGTGTCAAAATTTTGTGTGGCCACCATTATTTTCCAGCACTGCCTTAACCCTCTTGGGCATGGAGTTCACCAGAGCGTCACAGGTTGCCACTGGAGTCATCTTCCACTTCTCCATGTCGACATCACGGAGCTGGTGGATGTTAGAGACCTTGCGCTCCTCCACCTTCCATTTGAGGATGCCCACAGATGCTCAATAGGGTTTAGGTCTGGAGACATGCTTGGCCAGTCCATCAAAATTACTATCAGCTTCTTTAGCAAGGCAGTGGTCATCTTGGAGGTGTGTTTGGGGTCATTATCATGTTCGAATACTACCCTGCGGTCCAGTCTCCGAAGGGAGACAAAGTGTAATTTCTTCAGTGTTGTCACATGAAAAGATATAATAAAATATTTACAAAAATATGAGGGTGTACTTACTTTAATGAGATACTGTACGTAGAATGAACAATCTGATCTAATGTATTCTTTTACTATGACGTAGCATTCAGCCTTTTGCCAGTTTTACTGAAGATGGCTTTCAAATAAAAAATACCTTTCATCATTGGGTACAGCTCCTAATGAGTACAAATCCTCCAAATTGGATAGAGTGGAGATGGATTAGAGCCCCTGTCAGTTTTTATTGCTGTCTGTGCCCCCGTTATGGAGATTTACCCTCTCTATGTGTCCTGTTTAATCATCCAAAATGAAAGTAAAGGAAAATCCCAAATTTTGGGTTGACACGGGGACAGTAATAGAGGGGACATTTTCCAATGGGGACACTAGTTCTGGTGATACTCTGGGATTCCCTCACTTTAGAGGGGTTTCCTCTCACTTCCTGTTTTGGTTATGGGACAGGAAGTGAAGGGAAATCCCCCTTCCTGCCCAGGCCAATTTAAAATACAGATGGCTCTAATAAAGCGCTAGCTTTTATTATTAGGGTGGCACAGTGGTGTAGTGGTTAGCACTTTCACCTACCAGCAAGAGGGTCGCTGGTTCGAATCCCAACCACAACACTACCTGCCTGGAGTTTGCATGTTCTCCCTGTGCCTGCGTGGGTTTCCTCCGGGTACTCCGGTCTCCTCCCACACTCCAAAGACATGCTGGTAGGTTAATTGGATCCTGTATAAAATTGGCCCTACTGTGTATGAATGTGAGTTAGGGACCTTAGATTGTAAGCTCCTTGAGGGCAGGGACTGATGTGAATGTGCAATGTATATGTAAAGCGCTGCATAAATTGACAGCGCTATATAAGTACCTGAAATAAATAAAATAAATTACAGTTATGCTTACTTTTTATACCACTAACATACTTCCCAGCAGAGCCTTGATAAATTTCACTACATACATACAACAAATAATCTGTTCTAATGTATTTTTATACTAGGATGGCTTTTAAATAAAAATGAGCTTCCATCATTGGGTACAACTCCCAAGGAGTACAAATCCTCCCGTGTGAAAGGGCCAGAATGTGTGTCGGGTTCACAATAGTGAGAAATACCCCCTAGGAGGTGGGACTTTGAAGGGCAATGATAATAGTACTTGTATAAAACAATGTAAAGTTTATTGACAAATCACAGATAAAAAAAGGATAAATATATACATGCGAATAATGATACAATGGAGCAGTTAAGCACAATGAACCCGATTCCTGTATAATCAGTGAAAAGGTACCCAACGCGTTTCAAGGGATCAGATAATGTTCCTCTTCATCAGGGATAGAGGGTAGTTTTTACTCCAGATGCAGATGGAGCAAATGATACTGACCCATAAGGAGTGCTTAACCAGAGCATCAGATCACATGTAATTTAAAACCAGTAACAGGAGGGATTGTTCAGATGTTCAGTGTAGCCAGACCACCATGTAGGGAGCCAAGTTTGGCCCAATGCAGCAGTGCCCTACTAAAAGGGTCAATAAGAACCTAGGTGAACCTAGAATGTGTACCGGTGTTCCGTGAAAAAAACGTACCCGTGAAAATTTCATACTCTCGTCACGTCCGGTCAGCGAACAGCTGAGGAGCTTACTAGTGCGCATGCTCGGAGGGTATGGAATGTATGGAATGTGTGTTATAACATTATACCGCATCAGCTGTTGCGGCGGTTACATTAAAACATCTCCACTGCAACATCAATCATCTCCGCTCCTACCCCTGTTACTTCCCTGATGTCGGCTACTAAATGTAAAAGCGGATCACGGAGCCGAGATCTCCGTGATTTAGATTTCATACACCCGCCGCCGCTTTTACATTTATTAGCCAAGATCAGGGAAGTGACAGGGGTAGGAGCGGGGATGATTCATGTTGCAGCCGAGCTCTTTTAATGTAACCGCTGAGTCGGTGTAACGTTACACACTACCGTGATAATTTCATACCCTCCGAGCATGCGCACTAGTCTGCTCCTCAGCTGTTCCATTTCGTTTCTAATAGGAAGTGACGTGGGTATGGATTTCTCACGGGGTATGCTTTTCTCACGTTACACCGGTGTTCCGTGAGAATTACCTACCCGTGAGAAAAACCTACCCCCGTCACTTCCGGTTCACGGCAGTGTGTGTAACGCGAGCAGTTACATTAAATCAGCTGTGCTACACTATGAGTCATCTCCGCTCCTATCCCGGTCACTTCCCTGCTCTCGGCTAGTAAATATAAAAGCGGCGGCGGCTGTATGAAAATATAAATCACGGAGCCGCCAGCCGCTTTTATATTTACTAGCCAAGATCAGGGAAGTGACCGGGACAGGAGCGGAGATGACTCATAGTGCAGCACAGCTATTTTATGTTACCGCCGCGTCGGTAGGTTTTTTTAACGGACACCGAGATCGTTTCAGACTAGTGCGCATGCGCACTACTCTGATCCTCAGCTCTTCCATTAGGTATCCGGGGCTTTGAGCATGCGCACTGCTGCGCTGCTCAGCTGTTCCTGGCCGGAAGTGACGAGGGGTAGGTTTTTCTCACGGGGTAGGTAATTCTCACGTTACACCGGTTCATATTGCTGTGACCATGCTGGGGGGATTTCTGCTCTTCCTGCCCCTGTGACACCAGGACAACAAAAAAAATGAAAAAGGAACCAGGACAGGAAACACACAGAAATGCAATTTCTGGTTGCAGGAAAGAAATTCGCTCAATTTCCCCATTAATACAGTCAGTGTTGAAAGGAATATCCCTCCGGCAGAGCCATTGTGTTCTCCTGGCGGTGGGGTGATGTCCCCACTAGGAGAACACAGTGATTATGGCTAGCTATAACAGCTGATGGCAATAATCGCATGTAAAATTGAGCAGGCTGCTTGTACCCAAGTTGACCGATCAAACATCTTTCAACCTGCCCATACATGGTTCGAACCTTCCGTGATCCATGGCTGGCATAAGATTACTTCCACATGTTTTTTTGCTGTCTGCTTTTAATGGTAGGAATTTCCCCATCATTTTCTGTCCCGATAACATCCTATCACCAAGATAGCAAGCAACAGGATGTGCCCCTGATGGGAACAGACACCACTAAAAACCTTTCAGGAGGTTCCATTTTTCCTTACTCAGTCCAAAACTAAAAACAACACGACAACGAGGAAAAAAAATTAAAAGCAGGGACCGGACAAAATCTGATCAGTGTGCATGGCTGTCCCTGCTCCGCAGAGGCGGATTGTTGTCTTCTGCTGATGGGACAAGCAAGAAAAATGTTGGCGATCAGCGGCTGCACCGGGTCCTGCTGTCAGAATAAAATGTCCTTGGGGTGGGAATTGCATTGTGTGGATGGGGGAATCCCATTGTTTTCATTTTGTTCAGACCCCTGGCTGAACGAAAAATAATGACCCGTCTATGGCATATGAAACACATACCGTAGATCCATCATCAACATCTGTATCCAACACACAAATCTGCACATGGACCTCCAAAAATGACAAGCGCAATCGTGTTTTTAAATGGAAATTAACATTTGCCCTCCTAAAATGAGACAATTTAGGTTGGCCACAGCTTTCTAGAACAAAGGAGAATGACAAGAAAGACAAAGACAATGGAAAAAATAAAAGCATAAATGGAAAACACGCACAGAGCCAGGATGAATTTGTAGAAGACTTCACATATGATACTGTGTAGAAGCAGCAGCACATGGGAGCAGAAAATTGCCCCCCTCCACTACAGGAGAGGCTAGCAATGCGTAGGGGTTATATAAACACAGCGAACAGCAGGGAGCCTGACATGAGAAGAAAGCAGAGGGAGGAGTGATGAAGAGACACATTTGGCATGTTCCCCTAAAACAAATTACTGCAGGAAAACACCCTTTTACAAAATATATTGTTTTTTATTACTTGCACAATTACTGCAGCATCATCCACTAGAGTTTTCACCTCATCCCTTTAATCCAGGACACATATTAATTACACAGGTTCTGTGGCTGATTAACCACCTTTGGACCGGAAGGATTTACCCCCCTTAATGACCAGGACATTTTTTGCAATTCGGACACTGCGTTAATTTAACGGAAAATTGCGCAGTCGTGCAAAGCTGTACTGAAATAAAATTAACGTCCTTTTTTTCCCACAAACAGAGCTTTCTTTTGGTGGTATTTGATCACCTCTGCGATTTTTCTTTTTTGCGCTATAAACAAAAATAGCGACAATTCTGAAAAAAAAAAACACAATGCTTTTCACATTCATTGTATAACATTCCCAAAAAAAATAAAAAAATCCCAAATTTTCATCCTTTTAGGCCAATTTGTATTCATCTACATACTTTTTTGTAAAAAACAAAATCGCAATAAGCGTATTTTGATTGGTTTGCGCAAAAGTTCTCGCGTGTACAAACTAGGGGAAAGATTTATTTATGTCATTTTTTTTTTTTTTTTTTACTAGTAATGGTGACAATTGCGTTTTTTAACGGGACTGCGACATTGCAGCGGACAGATCGGACCCCTAACTGACATTTTTGACACTTTTGGTGGGACCAGTTACATTGTAAAAATATGCACTGTTACTGTAATAATGACATTGGCAGGGAAGGGGTTAACCTAGTGGGTGATCAAAGAGTTAAATGTGAGCCTAGGGGAGTGTTTACTAACTTTGGGGGGTGGGGCTTGTGAAATGATCATAGAGACATGTGATCCTATATAGAAGGATCACAGATGCACTGCGATCATTTCAGAGAGAAGAACAGTCAGCTGTGTTTACAACAGCAGACAGTCGTTCTCTCTCAGTGGGGAGCGATTGCAGGTCGCCAGGCAATTGCGGCCACCAGTCTCGCGTATCGACATCCCTGCGGCCGTGGCGCGCACTCGCCCCCCAGCACCTAGGATTATGTCGGTTCGCGCAGGAGGGGCAGCCTGGAAGCTGTTAAAGGGATTAGGTGGCAACCCTATCAGTCACTGGCATCATCCATAGTACTACTCTTTAGCATATAAAGCGGTTGTAAAGCGATGAACGTTTTTTTTTTTTCTGACAGAATATAAATGTGTAAATCGGCACAACCACAATCTAAATTCAAACTGTAAATAAAATGTAAGCAGCTGCCGGAACAAAAAATGTTTTCACTACATATAAATGTCATAAATCTTCAATAACAGTGCTGTACCACTTAAATCATTAAAAATGCCTTGTGACTGGCCAGAGCCACGATGACGTCATGTGCGAGGGAGCTGCAGATCACAGCACAGGGCTCTGAAGGAATGGAACGGAAGAAAGGAAGAAAACACTGCCTAGGCTCACACTTAACCCTTTGATCACCCCTGGGTTAACCTCTTCCATGCCAGTGTCATTAGTACAGTAACAGTGCATATTTTTAGCACTGATTACTGTAGTAATGTCACTGGTCCCCCCAAAAGTGTCAAAAATGTCAGATAGGGGTCCGATCTGTCCATCGCAATGGCGCAGTCCCGCTAAAAAACGCAGATCGCCACCATTACTACTAAAAAATACATAAATAAAAATGACATAAATCTTTCCCCTAGTTCGTAGATGCGACAACTTTTGCGCAAACCAATCAAAATAAGCGTATTGCGATTTATTTATTTTTTTAACCAAAAATATGTAGCAGAATACAAATTGGCCTGAAAGGATGAAAAAATTGATTTTCACATTTTTTTTTTTGGGGGGGGGGGGATGTTATATAGGGGAAAGTGAGTTTCAGAATTGTCGCTCTTCTTTTGTTTATAGTGCAAAAAAATAAAAATCACAGAGGTGATCAAATACAACAAAAAGACAGCGCTATTTGTAGGAAAAAAGACATCAATTTTATTTGGGTACAGCGTCGCACGAATCGTCTGTTAATGTAACGCAGTGTCGAATCACAAAAAATGGCCTGGTCATTAAGGAGGCAAATCCTTCCGGTCCAGAAGTTGTTAATAAATAGTTTATAAAGGTAATGTGCCAGCATGGTGCACCCCCTTTTTGTTGTGTATAAATGGACCCCCTCAATCCTATGAAGGCAGCAAAGTATGATGGTGCCATAGACCTTGGAACAGTGGAAAACCTACTGCTCTTTGAGCACAGGAGGTTGGTAATAATGTAATGAAAACAGAAAGGTTTTATTTAAATATTTTATCAGTATGTTGAAAAGGGTGCAAAGGAGGAACCATGGAAGGCAAAATATAGGCAGAATAAACTTCAGCTTTACGGATCTATCTAAATAAGATGACGGGGCAATGTGACTCAATGTTGCTGCAATGTGCTGAATCTAAACCAGATGTGCCTTTAATGTGTGGACAGATATTCTGCTTTTCCCTTACCTTGGGAATGCAAAAAAGGCCAGGAAGGGCACACAATGGTATGTTCCCATTTCATGTGCAATGTCACGAGGAAATGAAATGACAAAAAAGAAGATGTGACATGCTGGATGTCATTTTCTCACATTGGGAGGGTGTATACACAATCGGGTTTATCCATTACAACTGTTCAAAGAAAACAACACAGTGGCCACTCAAATCAGCGAAAGGCAATGCCTTGTTGAATTAATAGACTTTTCAGAACGCTAACTAGTTACAGAATTAAAGTAGGAGTCAGACTATAGGCAAAACTTTTTTTAAAATTTTGGATAGAGTAAGGGTCCTTTCACGGGCGCTCCGTATGTCCGTTTTTCATCCCATTTTTTTGCGGATGAAAAACGGACATAATGCATGTCAATGGGATTGCGGATGTCAGTGGATGACCATCCGTTGACATCCGATTTGCGTCCTTTCCGATCAGTTCCATTTTTTCGAATGGAAGAGAACCGTATTTTTCTTCTGTTTAAAAAAACGGAACGGACGCAAAAACGGATGTCAGCGGTGTCATCCGCTGACATCCACAATCCCATTGACATACTATCTCCGTTTATCATCCGCAAACGGATGGCATGATAAACGGAAATACGGACCAGCTGACACAAGTGCACGGAGGTGGAAACATGATGTTTGGGGCTGTTTCTCTGCTAAAGGTACAGGCCGATTTTGCTGCATTGAGGGGCCAATGAACAGAGAAATGTATTATAAAAATCTTGGATGAGAATCTTCTTCCCTCAGCCAGAACACTGAAGATGGGTCGTGGATGGGTCTTCCAGCATGACAATGACCAAAAACATACTGCCAAGGTAACAGTAGTTGCTCAAAAAGAAGCACATTAAGGTCATGGAGTGGCCTAGCCAGACCTTATTCCTATAATTCCTTATTGCAAACAAGGGTTTCTTCACCAAGTACTAAGCCATGTTTTGTTTGGGGATCAAATACTTATTTTACTCACTGAACTGCAATTCATTTTTAACATTTTTTTTATATATTTTTTCTGGATTTTTGTTTATATTCTGTCTCTATCATTTAAAAATACACCTATGATAAAAATTATAGACCCTTCATTTCTTTGTAAGTGGGCAAACTTACAAAATCTGCAGGGGATCAAATTATTATTTTCCCCACTGTATATAGTTTTATTTAAAATGTTTAATTATAGAAAAGCAACGGGTTTCAGGGGCTGAAGCTGTACTACAGTGGAAATGGCCATGCATCACGCTACTGCAGTCATGTGCTTGGGCTTAACCCTTCACTCTCTTCACTATGTACGTCCAAAGAGTTGAAGTGGTTAAGGCAGCCTACTGAAAATGATGGTCTGCCAATGTACCAAAAGGTCACAACAATCGAACATGTCACAAAAAATGTTAAAGCATTATAGTGCGTTGCCTCTGTGCATTTAGGTGATATTCAAAATGAATGGCACAGCAACATGTCAACACATTTAAATCTGCAATGCCGGCCGTCAAGTTATGCATAGATGTAAATTGCCCCTGAACAGTTATGGGGCCTGATGCTGCAGAATGACTCAATTTGAAAATATCTTTCATATTGCAGTTTTGTGGGCGCTGACATTCAAAATTGCATTTCAAAATATCAACACATGTTGAATCACACACAATACTGTATGGTTTTTAATCATATCTGGTGTGAGTAAGCCCTAAGAAATCCTTGGTGATTTTGTACAGTTTTTTACATTTATTAAAAAATGTATTTAGACAAATATGAAAGTTTGTTACTTTTTTTATAATCGCCTTTTGTGTCAACAGGTGGGCACTTCTTATCAAGCTAAGGCATGTAGACGTAGGCGTAAGGCCTACATGAATGGGATAGCAAGCTAGGCCACAGCATATCAGGAGCTAATTTATGGTTTAGGTTTTAGGTCTTACCTAATTGGTGTAGGTCTGGGTGGGGCAGGGAGTGGTTTCGTGGCCTATTTTGGGGTAGGCATCAGTTGCAGAAGGTTTTTTCTCCCCCCCTCCTGCCTTAAGTATAGCCAGGGGGGCTTGGTTAATATTGGGGTAGGGGGATTTGGTTGTCATAGTAGAAGGCAGAGTTCGATGGGTTTTGAAGGCAAGGGATGGTTACGTTCTTTGGAGAACGATGAGCTGGGCCCATCTTCGGTATGGGTGTACCTGCCCTGTTAAGTGTCAGAAGTGATGGATTTTGATTGGTTGGCTGTATCAGCTGGAGTATTGATTAACAATTTTCCCCGAGCCGGTGTAGTTGCGGCTGGGGGCCGTGGAGATGTGAATGGGTGCCAGATACAGGCGGTTGGTCATTGAAGGGGTGCCTTCCAAATCCTAAGACCTAGTGGAAGGCAGATAGTTACATCAGGCTGTTAGGTTATGTTATGTGAATATTATATGAATATTATGGTATGAAACAAAGAAATGTATTGTTAATTATGGTTGTTTAATAAAAGGCTGCTATGGCCATTTCAACCCAAATCAAAAGGTGTGGTACTTATTTATTGCTGTGGGGGTAAAGTTGTTAAGAGAAGTGTTGTGTCATCAAAGGGGGCACCATGGCAGCCGCGGTATGGGCAATACCTCAGTCATGTGTCGTCCACTTTCTCCATACCTTCGGCTGAAAATGTTTACACAGTTTTATAGTAAGATAGTGAATCAGACAGAGCAGTGACTCGTTGCAGTGGCTCATCTCCTATCAGATCACAAACTGACTAATAAAATACAGGAGATTAACCGCTTGCCGACCGCCGACTATTTACTGCGGCGGTCAGCCCCTCACAGGCAAAGCGACGTAGGGCTACTTCGCTAGCCTGTGAGGGTCACTCGCGATCGTCCGTTAGAGCAGGAGAAAGGCAGGCGGCTAATGTAAACAAGCCGCCTGTCATTCTCCCCTGTGTATGAATAGTGATCATACGGTTCTACTATGTAGGACCTTTGATCACTGTTCCTACACCTCAAGCCACAGCCAATCACAGTTAGAATCACGCCCCTAGGGACACACATAACCCCTCCCTCTCAAAAAAAGTTAACCCCTTCACTGACAGTGTCATTTTACAGTAACAGTGCATATGTATAGCACTGATTACTGTAGTAATGTCACTGGTAACCCCAAAAGTGTCAAAAATGTCAGTCAAGGGTCCGATCTGTCTGCCACAATGTCGCATTACCGCAAAAAAATCGCAGATCGCCGCCATTACGCGTTTAAAAAAAAAACAACAAAAATGACAAAAATCTTTCCCTTAGTTAGTAAACGCAATAATTTTTGCGCAAACCAATCAAAATACGCTTTTTGCGATTTTTTTTACCAAACATATGTTTTCATTTTTACTTTTTTTTTTTGGAATTTCATATAAAAAAATGTGAAAAACATTGTTATTTTTGCAAAATTGACGCTCTTTTTTTGTTTATAGCGCATGATCAAAAAATTGCACAGGTGATCAAATACCACCAAAAGAAAGCTCTGTTTGTGGGAAAAAAAGGACGTCAAATTAGTTTAGGTACAGCGTAGCACGACCGCGCAATTGTCCGTTAAAGTCACGCAGCGCCGAATCGCAAAATAGGCCCTGGTCAGGAAGGGGGTAAAATCTTCCGGGGCTTAAGTGGTTAACAAAGATATACAAGTGGTTATTGATATAAAGGGACACACTTTTAGTATGCGGTCTGCAGTAGAATAGAGAGAAGGATGTCAGTTAATTTAATTTTGTCACTCCAAATTTGATTCCAGTAACATGGTTTCTATTGCTTTTCTTTACAGTTCACTGTGTAAATGTTTTAATCTACAAGTGAAAATTACATTGCTCTCCAGACAACTATGCATATACTATTTTGTTAAAGTAAACCTAAAAACAAAAATGTAATATATAGCACCCGATCAGTCAATAAATGTGATGGCTGCAGTTTTCTTTTTTTTTAGGTTTTTTCTTCTTAATTTTCACCATGTGATCCTACCAGTATTACGTTTCCTTACAAAATTTACACCCTGTACCTTATCTCTGACTAGCCATACACATTCAGATTTCTCTAGTTGAACAGATGCCCCCATCCATGGTAAACATGGTGGAAAATCCACTGTCATCTATTGTACTCTGACAGCTGGCACTCACAACTCTCAGAATACCCAAACAGTGACTGCCTATAGTCACTGTTCAGGCATGATTTTTTGGTCACGCTACTTTAATTTTTAGATAAAAGTTTCTTGAGCCAGGTGGTATTGATAGGATTACCCATGGGTCACATTTGGACCAATTTAACAGGAAACAGTCAAAATGTAAGCTGTGTATGGATAGCCTATGGAGGAGCAGTGTTGTCTCCCAGTTTCTTGAGCCAGGTGGTACTGATAGATTCACCCATGGGTCACATTTGGACCGATTTAACAAGAAACAGTCAAAATGTAAGCTGTAAATGGATAGTATATGGAGGAGCAGTGTAGACATCAAGTTTCTTAAACCAGGTGGTACTGATAGGACCACTCATGGGTCACATTTGGACCGATTTAACAGGAAACAGTCAGAATGTACTAGGGATGCACCGAAATGAAATTCTTGGCCAAAGCCGAAGCCGAATAATAATAAAATGTTTGGCCGAAGGCCGAAGGCCGAATACCGAACGCGGTGTTTCGCATTTTTTCCATTTATTTTGCCAATTTTTTGTCCTCTCTCTTGTCCTCTCGTGTCTCTCTCTCTCTCTCTCTCTCTTGTCCTCTCATGTCTCTCTCTCTCTCTTGTCCTCTCACTCTCTCTCTCTTGTCCTCTCATGTCTCTCTTTCTCTCTCTCTTGTCCTCTCTCTCTCTTGTCCTCTCATGTCTCTCTCTCTCCCTAAATGTTACTGTAGGGAATGGGATTCAGTGCACACTGCAGCCTTGTACCATAGGGTTAATGTTAGTGACACTGTAGGGATTGGGAAGGATGCTGGGAATGGAAATCAGGAAGCATGCAGGCAGCCTTGTAAATTTTAATTGCAGATACAGGGCACTGGGCAGGTCAGGGTTAATGTGGTAACATCAATTACTCAGTGACAGTCAGTCAGTGTCAGTGTGGACTCGATCAGATTATACCGTGACAGACAGTCTCTCATAGTGGTGGTAGTAGGAGGCTGGAGGTGGACTAGTAGGAGCCTGGAAAGGAGCACAGCCGCATACATACATTACTCACTCGTGCACTGCAGCCCGCCTCACACATTCAGTGAGTCTTACTCTCCTCCCTAGTTTTTTCAATGGCACATTCAGGAAGCCAATCACGCCGTGAGTAGCGGCACAGCGGAACCAATCAGGTGTGCAGGCACGCGTGATTGGTTCGCTGTGCAGCTAATCACGGCGTGATTGGCTTCCTGAATGTGCCATTGAAAAAACTAGGGAGGAGAGTAAGACTCACTGAATGTGTGGGGCGGGCTGCAGTGCACGAGTGAGTAATGTAATGTATGCTCACCGCTGAAGTGTCCCGGCTTCACGGAAGTCTGAGAATTCGCCTGTCCTCCTCCGAGTCCCTTCCCCCTGTAAATATCGTGACCTCGGCGATATGAATATCGCCTACGGCCACAGAACGATAGTCGATATCATATCGACTATCGTTCAGCCCTATTATTCGGCACAAAATTATTCGGCCTTTTGACTTATTCGGCCGAACACCGAAAGTGCTATTTTTTCTATTTTCGGCCGAATAATGTTCGGCCGCCAAACATTCGGTGCATCCCTAGAATGTACACTGTGTATGGACAGCATATGGAGGAGCAGTGTTGTCACCCAGTTTCTTGAGCCAGATGGTACTGATAAGACCACTCATGGGTCACATTTGGACCAATTTAACAGGAAACAGCCAGTGTTGTCACCCAAGAAGTGTGTTAGGACTACAGAACAAAAAACATACATGGAAGAAATGTTCTGTTGTTCACAGGGGTAGCCTAGGCATGGCTAATAACACTGCCTGAGATTTTAGTGCAGCATAGGCACAGAGCACAGTAAGTTAGGCACTCATTGGACCTGGCTGACTGACTGAGAATGCCATTAACAAGAACAATGGCCGCAACATTTGGCCAACAAGTCAAATCAAGAAAGACATTATATAGTATGTTAGTACAAATCAAGAAATACGATATATAGTATGTTAGTATAAGCTGGGAGGGATCTAACAGTGCTGGGTCCAATGGTGTATATTAAGAAACATTTGAATGGATGGTGGTCGGACTGGTAGGTAACAAGTAAAAGGAAGAGGGGAAGGCCTCAGTATGTAGAATAATAAAATGCAATTTAAATAAAAGGGGTGTGAAATGTCAATTGGAGAATCATTGGTTAAGAGTCTGAGTAGATACCATTGAGTATATTAAAATCATTGCATTTTACTGTAGATTGTTGAGTTTCTACAGACAAGGTTTGAATGTGACAGCTATTATAAATTACTTGTATTGTTTGTAAAGAGGGAAAATGGATACGTAATAGAAAAGATTTATTACGTATGTTTTTCTTTTTATTATTCTGCTATTTATATTGTTGGTGTCAATGTTGTAGGTATCTAGAGTAGCCTTTTTCAACCAGGGTGACTCAGCCAAAATGCTTAAAAATTGCTCAAAAATTGCATACAAGCCAGCAGGTGGACCAAACCTGCCTTTTAGTTACACAAAGTCACAAGTTTTCATTGTGCCCCATTACAACCTTCCAGCTGTCGGTGTTCTAACCACCAATGACGTTGACAGTCGATAAGCAGGACATTGGGTGCCTGCATGGCATCCTTGTTTGCCTGTCCCCGTCCCTCTCCCTCTCCATCATCACTGATGTCACATTAGCTGAGTGAGGGACATAAACAGTGCAATACTAGTCAGCCCTAATGTGCAAAAGTGTATATGCGTAGGAACTAGAATAAGTCACATTGGGTGTCCTACATTTGTGGCTGTTGCTGTGTTATGTAAAATTATCCGTTTCATTTTCTATATTTTAGAATGGGAATGTACACTTCATTAAGAGCCCATTCACACTGCCGCGACTTGTCAGCCTGACAAGTCGCGGTCGGTCGCGGTCCATTGAGTAGTACAGGACCCGTTCTAATAGGAGCGACACAAGTCGCTCCGACTTAGAAAAAGGGTCCTGTACTACTTTGGGGCGACCTGGAGCGACTTGCATAGACTTCCATTATGTGAAGTCCCTGCAAGTCGTGCCGAAGTCGCGGTGCACAGCGGTGAACGTGACTTCACAGGTCGCCACCTGAAGTCGTGTCGCCTCAGTGTGAACCGGCTCTTAAAGGGAAACACTGATCTAGAGTCATAAATAAAAAGCTAGATGTCAAAGACAATTTTGGCTTAAAAGTCGAACTAAAGGTGTTTTGGATGGAGTGGAGAGGGATTGGAAAACCTGTCAGGTTTCTAATATGTCTGTGCCCCCGTTAGGGAGATTTACCCTCTCTATTTGTGATGTTTAACTTCAGTAAAAAGTAGGAATAGGGACAGGAACGGGAATAGAGGATGGATTCCCTCTGGAGGGCTTCCCTCTCACTTTCTCTTTTGGCTATGGGACAGGAAGTGAAGGAAGATCTCCCAAATGGGGCACACATTATGCAATTTTCTTTCCATCAACCAGGGGTTAAAGGAAATAAAATGTCTTGATTCCCCTATTAACACAGTCAGGGTGGATGAGGGAATCCCTCCAGTTGCGCCACAGTCAGAATACTTTGGGAGAGATTTACTAAAACGGGTGCATGGTAGCCAATCAGCTGCTAACTTCAGCTTCTTCAGTGAAGCTTTAACAGAAAAAAAAAAAAAACTGGAAGCTGATTGGTTTCTATGCAGAACTGTATCATATTTTGCACTCTCCATTTTTAGTAAATTTCCCCCAATGATTACTGCTGGTGGCTATAGCCATCGGCAGTGATCGCACGAAAAAAACCGACAGGCTGATTATACTATTAATACATCAACTTCAGTACAACCAGCCTGCCCATAGATAGATTGGAATTTGTCTGGTTCCTGCTGAACCGGACAAATTTTGGTCTGTCTGTGGCAGGCTTAAGGGGTTATAACCCTCCCTTGCTCTATCAGGATAGATTCATGTACAGTGCAACTTCTATTCATCAGTAAAGGTGGTCTAATGCAGTGACTCTTGAGGTGTTAGCAAAGGTAGAACATATGATTTTACTTTGGCCATCTGTTCAGTGGCAGCTAATTCCAGCCAACTTGCATCCCAAAGCATTCAAGCATTATAATTGATAGTGTAAATTCTATGCTCCAGTGGGTTGCACAGCTCTCTGCCGATGAAAGGTGTGAAGTAGCAGCTAATTAGCTTCTTCTCTTTTCTTCAAATTTACTTAAATCCATTCTCACAATTTTCTGTAAATAACATTCTTAACCACTTGCCGACTGCCTAACGCCGATCTACGTCGGCAGTCAGCCCCTCACAGGCAAAGCGACGTAGGTCTACGTCGCTCGCTTGTGAGGGTCTAGGGAGCGAGCGCGCGCCCCCGGAGGCGCGCTCCCCCGGAGGCGCGCTCCCGCTCCCGCGTGGTCACGGACCCCCCCGCGCGTGTGACCGACGGACCCGATGTCCGCCGGTCACTCGGCGATCGGTGGGGGAGAGGGAGAAAGTCAGGCGGCTTGTGTAAACAAGCCACCTGTCATTCTCCTCGGTGTAAAAACACTGATCACACGGATCTACTATGTAGATCCGTTGATCAGTGTCCTTACAGCTCAAGCCACAGCCAATCACAGTAGAAAGCACGCCCCTAGGGACACACACAGCCCCTCCCTGCCAAATAAAGTTAACCCCTTGACTACCAGTCTATTTTTAAAGTAACAGTGCATATGTATAGCACTGATTACTGTAGAAATGTCACTGGTAACCCCAAAAGTGTCAAAAATGTCAGTCAAGGGTCCGATCTGTCCGCCCCAATGTCGCAGTACCGCAAAAAAAAATCGCAGATCGCCGCCATTACGCGTTAAAAAAAAAAACACCAAAAAGGCCAAAGTCTTTCCCTTTGTTAGTAAACGCAATAACTTTTGCGCAAACCAATCAAAATACGCTTTTTGCGATTTTTTTTACCAAACATAGGTAGCATAAAACACATTGGCCGAAAATGTTAAAAAATTTTGATTTTTACATTTTTTTTGGGGGGAATTTCATATAAAAAAATGTGAAAAATATTGCTATTTTTGCAAAATTGACGCTCTTTTTTTGTTTATAGCGCGTGATCAAAAAATCGCACAGGTGATCAAATACCACCAAAAGAAAGCTCTGTTTGTGGGAAAAAAAGGACGCCAAATTTGTTTAGGTACAGCATCGCATGACCGCGCAATTGTCCGTTAAAGTCACGCAGTGCCGAATCGCAAAATACCCCCTGGTCGGAATGGGGGTAAAATCTTCCGGGGCTTAAGTGGTAAGAAAATACACCGACTTACTTTGCAACACTTGTCTATGAACAATATGAGCTTTCAACACTGAATGTTATCCTAGTATAATCTTTGCTGCAGTTATGGAAATTATTTCTACTACTGCTTGAAAAAAAAAATTTAAGTGCAACTCCACTTTTGTTGAGAAAAAAAAACATTCCCCTCTGGATTATCTCTGTATATTGCAAGGATTATAACAACCTTTGTTGCAGATTCCTACCTTTTTATATTCTGAAGAAATCACGGTTTGTTCCTCTGTGCCCCTGTGCTAAGTGGGTGTAATGGGAGTGGTTTCTTAATTATCATTTAGCTGTGCAGCTGCAGAGCACTAATGAGGAAAGCTGCTGCGCCCTCATACCTTTAGACATGTTCCTATTGGGAGCATCTCACCAAAAATGACATTTTTGTTTCAGGGGATGCCTGAAATGTGACTTGTATCTTAGGCAGACTTCTGGGAAAATTGGTGAGCCGATCACACAATATGTATGTGTGCATATTATTTATATATATATATATATATATATATACACACACACACACACACACATAAACAATCCTATATCTACAGTTGATCCAGAGAAAAGCATAAACCCCAATAAAATGATCCAATTTGCACCAGCAGGGGAAAGAATTTCTTCCTGATCTCCCAAGAGGCAATCAAATATTCCCTGATCAACTGTACCTATAAATGCTAGTATCCAGTTATATTACCTACATTTAGGAAAGAATCCAGGCCTTTCTTAAAGCAATCTATTGGCTGGACAGAACCAGCTCTTGACGGAGTCTATTCCACATTTTCACAGCTCTAAATGTGGAGAACCCTTTCCGTATTTGGAGATGAATTCTTCTTTCCTCCAGACGTAAAGAGTCCCCCCTTATCCTCTGTGATGAACTTAACCTGAATAACTCAACACCAAGTTTGCTATATGGACTACTTATGTATTTTTACATGTTGATCATATCCCCCCTTAATTTCCTCGTTCCTCAAAGCTGAGCTCCTCCATGCCTCTCATCAGTTGGGTTGCCCTTCTCTGCACTGCCATGCATCAAAAATTTTTATACACACAATGTGGGATATCAATAGACCATTAACAACACTTTTCTAGCAGTAGTTCCTATTAAAACGACCTGTGTTTAATTCAGGCAAGCATTTGTACCAGTTCCGGTAATATTACCTACATGGGACACAAAGTCTAGTAGTTCTCACTTTCACCACTTTAACAACCTGTCACTTTAGTAGCAACAGATTTTTTAAATAATAAACGTTATACTTACCTGCTCTGTGCAATGCTTTTGCACAGAGTGGCCCCAATCTTTTTGCTCTAGGGTCCCCTACTGGCGCTCTGGGCTCCTCTTCTTCTCCTTGTGCTACCATAGGAAGCGGCTTCCTATGGTGCCACACATGTGGGCTCAATCCAAAGTCATGCTGTGTGTGTCTATTGACATACACAGTGCGACTCGGCCCTGCCACTGGAGTGGATAGACAGCAGCAGGAGTCAATGGCTCCCACTGCTCCCACTGAGCCCAGTAAGGAGGGAGAGAGAGCAGCGCTGCTTTTCTCTGACAGAGCTAGATTGAGACCAGGCTCAAGTATTTAGGGGGCTGGGGGGAGCTACACATAAAAGTTTTTTTTTTTTTTATACCTTAAAGTTATATTAAAGCCTTGATATATATATTTTTTTAATAACAAACATTATATACTCTGTGCAGTGGTTTTGCACAGAACACCCCCGATCCTCCTCTTCTAGGGTCCCACACTGGCGCTCCTGGCTCCTCCCTCCTGCCAGGTGCCCCTACAGCAAGCAGCTTGCTGTGGGGCACCCAAGCAGGCATGCTCCCAAACCACGGCTTTGGGTGTCCTTTCACACACGGAGCCGTGACTTGACCCCGCCCCTTCCATCTTCTGACTGGCTCATTGGCTGTGATTGACTGCAGTGGGAGCCAATGGTTCCTGCTGCTGCCAAAAGCCAATCAGGAGTCAAAGTTATTGTGGACAACCCTGGATCGATAGGAGGATCAGGTGCAGGTAAGTAATGGGGGGGGGGGCTGCTGCACACAGGAGGTTTTTTGCCTTTATGCAAAGAATGCATGTAGGTAAAAACCTTGTGCCTTTACAACCACTTTAATGCATTAAGGTAAAAAAAAAAACCTGACGCCCTTATAACCACTTGAAAGAATTACTGCCAGTTTGCAGATTAGGAAGCTGGCAGTAATTAGGACCAATTCTGAGCTGGTGTACAGAGGAATGCCAACGCTCAGTGGGGCATGTCATGCGTGTGACAGCTTCCCGGTTAGCTCCATTCGGCTGTCAGCTGGAAGATTAGAGAGAGGAAAGAGAAGTGACAGGGTTTCTTTAAGGCAGAGATAGAAACAGCATTCAGAAATGCTTTACAACACAATACTGAACCATGAGCCAAATCTGAAACATTATCTGCTTTGTCTGGGCTCAGTGATGTCAAGAACCCCCGACTCCATGCAGCTTTCATGTCAAAAGCTTAATTACAAGGTGCTGAATTTCCAACTCTGCAACAGCAGCATTAATATAAAGGTAAAGCAGTTGCTACATTGTTAAAAATAATTCCCAACACAGATCCAGCTCAACATCTGAAAGCTACTTTGTTCTTGATTAAAATAACATTCGACTCCTTACAGGCTGACTACACCACTAAAAAAAAGTGCACCTGTCAAATATACAAACATGAAATAAGCTTGGTGTGTGCATAACGAGTTCTTTATGACCTCCGTCAGTTTGATGTTTCACCGCACTGCATGCTGGGAGCCTCCCAAATCTATATGAAAATAGATTTTCATATAGTGCATCATGTTGTCATCATGTTTTTTCTGCAGCAGGACGACTTGCTACCTTTGGGGGTCCGTTCACACCATAGCCTGTTGCTGTAGAACATGGTAATGTGATTTACCGATGTTGGTGAGAAGTGGCACCATTCAATCTTAATGGCACCCGCTCAGCACACTAGGGTTGCAGAGCAATCTGTAGCAACAAACTAACATGCATTGTGGTACACTGGCAAAAATGCTGCTTGAACTATTTTTGGTCTGTTGTGATGCGCTGGGCAGCCCATTTACCAATTCTGGACCAAAAGGATTTGCCTTCCCTTCAGGGCCGATCCTGGGGTCACAGGCGCCTGGGTGCAGAAATATTTTTGGCGCCCCCACATGGGCGTGGTCATCTTACAAACTCCTCCCCTTTAAAATGTTTCTATGGCAACAACTCCACCTCTCCAATATTTTGATAATTATAGCTTACAACCCCATGCATCCGGCGCCCCGCATGTAGATTAGGGGGCCGGACGCATGGATAGGGGGGGGGCGGCTCCCCTGCACCCCCAACACACCAGCCGCCACTGGCTGCTACTCTCCTATAATTTGCTGGGCCTGTGTGCAGCTGGGTGGTAGGCAGGGGCAGGCACTGTGGTGGCAGGCGGGCAGGCCCTGTGGTGGCAGGCGGGCAGGCCTTGTGGTGGCAGGCAGGCAGGCCTTGTGGTGGCAGGTGAGCAGGCGCTGTGGCGGAAGGCGCTGTGGTAGCAGGCGCTGTGGTGGCAGGCGGGCAGGCGCTGTGGTGGCAGGCGCTGTGGTGGCAGGTGGGCAGGCCCTGTGGTGGCAGGCGGGCAGGCCTTGTGGTGGCAGGCAGACAGGCCTTGTGGTGGCAGGTGGGCAGGCGCTGTGGTAGCAGGCGCTGTGGTGGCAGGCACCACAGGGCCTGCCCGCCTGCCCCCACAGCGCCTGCCACCACAGCGCCTGCCCGCCTGCTACCACAAGGCCTGCCTGCCTGCCACCACAGCGCCTGCCCGCCTGCCACCACAGGACCTGCCCGCCTGCCACCACAGCGCCTGCCCGCCTGCCACCACAGCGCCTACTACCACAGCGCCTGCCACCACAGCGCCTGCCCGCCTGCCACCACAAGGCCTGCCCGCCTGCCACCATAGGACCTGCCTGCCTGCCACCACAGCGCCTGCCACTACAGCGCCTGCCACCACAGCGCCTGCCACTACAGAGCCTGCCCGCCTGCCACCACAGCGCCTGGCCGCCTGCCAACACAGGCTGCACCTGCCCGCCTGCCACCACAGCGCCTGCCACAGGCGCTGTGGTGGCAGGCGGGCAGGCGCAGCCTGTGTTAACAGGCGGGCAGGCCCTGTGGTGGCAGGCGGGCAGGCCCTGTGGTGGCAGGCGGGTAGGCCCTGTGGTGGCAGGCAGGCAGGCCTTGTGGTGGCAGGTGGGCAGGCGCTGTGGTGGCAGGCGCTGTGGTAGCAGGCGCTGTGGTGGCAGGCGCTGTGGTGGCAGGCGCTGTGGTGGCAGGCGGGCAGGCGCTGTGGTGGCAAGCCCTGTGGTGGCAGGCGGGCAGGCCCTGTGGTGGCAGGCGGGCAGGTGCTGTGGTGGGCAGAGGGGGAGAGGGCACTGTGGGGTCTGTCAGGTGTCGCTGAGGCCTGAGGGCGGCTGAGGCAGTGAGGCCTGGCTGAGTGAGTGAGCTTCAATAAAATTGTTGTTGTCATTTTCTTTGTCACTGTCTTACTCTTACCTTACCTGAAGCAGCAGACCAGACCAGATGCCAGTTTCTTCAGGGGCAGGGCACAGTACTTCTTCTTGTTACTCTTCTCTTCGGGCCAGGCACCACCGAGGCACGTCACGGGGTCTTCTTCTTTCTTTCGTCTCAGCCAGGGCTCCTCCAACGCACAGCGTGCCACTGGAGGGGGTGGGGGTGGAGTGCCAGCCCGCCCCCAACGCTGTTTACTTGCGACGGCGGACGCGGAGGAATAGGTTCCTCCTCCGCTCTCTGATTGCTGGGGCGGCGGGCCGGCCCGGGCATATGACGTCACTGGTTGCTAGACGCTAAGCGGTCCTAGCATAGCAACCAGTGATACAGCAGGCCCGGGACTGTCTGGATGGATCGTAGAGGAGAAAGCAGAGAGGCTGCGGCTGCGCTGCCGCCCGGACTGGTCAGTAACTGTGCGCGCTTGGGAAGCGGGCTAGAGGGGAGCGGGCCGGGTAATACTAATTTACATTACAGTAACTCTGGGTCTCTGGCAGCTTGGGACGACCGGCGGCGCCCCCCCCTTTTTAACACACTGAAGCGCCTGGGTGCTCTGCACCCTCCGCACCCGCTTAGGATCTGCCCTGCTTCCCTTAACGATCAGGCCAATTTTTGCGATTCGGCACTGCGGTATTTTAACGGACAATTGAGTGGTCGTGCAACGCTATACCCAAATATTGATGTTATTTTTTTTCCCACAAACTGAGCTTTCTTTTGGTGGTATTTGATTACCTCTGTGATTTTTATTTTTTGCGCTATAAACAAAAAAAAAGAGCGACAATTCTGAAAAAAAAAAAAAACAATATTTTTCACATTCTGTTATACAACATTCCCAAAAAAAATCTAAATTTTCAACCTTTTAGGCCAATTTGTATTCTGCTACATATTTTTGGTAAAAAAAAAATCCCAGTAAGCGTATTTTGATTGGTTTGCGCAAAAGTTCTCACATCTACAAACTATGGGAAAGATTTATGTAATTTTTATTTTTTATTTTTTTTACTAGTAATGGCGGCGATCTGCAATTTTTAGTGGGACTGCAACATTGCGGCGGACCCCTAACTGACATTTTTGACACTTTTGGGGGGGGACCGGTGACATTACTACAGTATTCAGTGCTAAAAATATGCACTGTTACTGTACTAATGACACTGGCAGGAATGGGGTAAACCCAGGGGTGATCAAAGGGTTAATTGTGAGTCTAGGGGGTGTTTTTCAACTGTGTCAGGGAGGGACTTGTGGAATCAACACAGAGAGCCTGTGATCCTAAATAGGAGGAACACAGGTGCTCTGTGTTCATTCTAGAGAAAACAACGGTCTGCTGTGTCTACAACAGCTGACCATCCTTCTCTCTCAGCGGAGAGTGATCACTGGTGCCCGGTGGCAATTACAGCCGCTGGTCCCGTGTATCAACATCCCTGCTGCCTAGTGGGGGCGGGAGCGTGCAGACAGGCAGCGTACACCCGCCTCCCAGCACCAAGCACGCGACCAACGTAGGGCTACGTTGGTTCACGCAGGAGGGCCAGCCTGCTGCAGTAAAACTGCAGCAGGTGGTCGGCAAGTGGTTAAGGTGGTGGGTAAACTCACTTGGTGCCTTACAACAGCAGATCATCATTCCCTCTTCACGGGGAGCGATCACGGATGCCAGGTGAGAATCACGGCCATCAACCCCATGGATCAGCTTCCCCACTTTCTAATGGGGGTGCGCGCGCCTCCAGGAGCGCTCCCGCGAACCGATGTACCTATACGTCAGTTCGTGCAGCTGAGCCAGCAGTATATCTGCGGCAGGCGGTCGGCAAGTGGTTAAAGCAACGCTTAGGAACAGACTGGGTTGGTGTAAACAGGCCCATAAGGCTCGATTCACACCTATGCATGTTGCTTTTGAGCAAAGAAAAAGGAGGGGGAGCTATCTTGAGCATGCCAACATCCTATTTAATCTGACAAAATGGGAAAGACAGGTGTTCACAAAGGAATTACTGCCAAATGTGTGGACTTTATAGGCACATCATGAGACATACATAGACTGTGTATATTGTGCATAAAAAAATCAATTTATTAGGTATTCCTTAAAAGCATCTCAATAAAACATAAAATAAATAATAATAATAAATAAATAGTTCTACCAGGCATATTGAACTTGCCACCCGTTTTTAAAGGGATAGGAATCAGAGATACTCATTATGATGTCCAGATACTTGCAGGTGATGTCCCAGTAGGATCCTATAATGTCTGCCAAGTTGGCAGACATTATAGGATCCTACTGGGACATCACCTGTAAGTGCCAACTATACATATGTTCCTGTGTTAACCAGCACATATTTCTAAAAAGGATTTTTGGGAAACATACCTTCCATATATACTAGCAATCAGTCCTAATTACTCCCCTGTGTCCGCCCCAGACAAGATTAATTTTGGGGATTCTGGGAAGGCCACCGCCAATAAAACTGTTTGTATATCTTCACGGTCTTGAGGAAGCTGTATGCAAAACGCGTCGACCAGTGAACAAACGAGAATCATATACCTGCACATTCTTTGTGATATATATATATATATATATATATATATATATATATATATATATATATATATATTTATATATGTATGATATACATGACAGTGATTGTATGGAGACACTGATCTCCTAGGTTTGAGCTGAGCCCTATTAAAGGCCTGTTTTTTTATGTTTTATTGAGATGCTTTTAAGGAATACCTAATAAATTGATTTTGTATGCACAATATACACAGTCTATGTATGTCTCATGAGGTGCCCATAAAGTCCACACATATGAAAGTAGTTACTTTGTGAACACCTGTCTTTCCAATTTTTTCTGTTGCTTTTGACCATTTCTGTAGTGGTTTTTGCTGTGCATTCCATGTTTTTTTTTTTTCATCGCGATTTGCGTTTTTTCATGTTGTTTTTGTTTGTGGAAAATTTGTTGATGGGCAGATTTAAAAACGCAAAACGCAAATCTGCTAGCAGCTTGTTTAATGTGTCAATCAGCACTATTAGGATCTGTAGTCAACATTTACAAACGTGAACTGAATGGTACTTTAAAAGCTTCAACAAAGCTTGCTGAAAGCTCAGCAAATGCCCTGTCAAAGCTTTCTGTTCACACTGCTCTTATACAAACTGAAACCCATATGACAATGTTATCACCTCCCACTGCCCCTAAGTATTCCAGGCCTTGGAGTCCCCTGGTCAAACACCTTGCAGAATTTAGGAGCCCAGGTGCTGCTCCATGTGTAAATATAGAAGGCAGATATTTAGTGATAAGTAGCTGCTGTAGTAACAGTTGCTGGCTTTCATTTCCCAGTGACAGATCTTATTTAAGAGCTGACACTACAGAAGAAATCACACTAATTATATTTTACCCCTCCAGAGATTTTACGGCCCATTATCTGTGCCCATAAAATGCATGCTTAGTATTAATCTAGCAGTCATTAGTTACTTCCATTATTAATAACATTTAAGAATTACGCCACCTCTTCGGCAAAGAATAAACCTCCACTCTGTCTTATATCAGAAGCAGAAGCAGTGCTTCCCTGCCGAACTACAGAACAGCTTCTCCCAACCCCCCAGAGCCTACTTACGGCCCCTTCCAAACTACCTGCACTCCAGTGATGGCTATATGGCCCATTGGCTTCTCTAAGGGTAGGTTTCTGAATTATTTTACTAACTGGGTTTGTATATATTGTAATGCCTGTGTCAGGGCCAGTGCTACCACTAGGCAACTAGGTGGCTGCCTAGGGCGCACTGCCACTCCTAGGGTGCAGCCATGGTCAGTGCTACATTCCTCTCCTGTCACCTCCTCATGCCTGGTGGAGGCCACCTCTAGAGAGGGGGGCACTTTGTATGTGAAGGGGTGTGTAGGGTTAAAGGGGGCAGTGTGTATAGGAAGGGGGTGTAGGGTTAAAGGGGGGCAGTGTGTATAGGAAGGGGGGTATAGGGTTTAAGGGGGGCAGTGCGTGCAGGAAGGGGGTGCAGCATTAAAGAAGGGCAGTGTGTGAAGGAAGGGGGAGGGGCAGTGTGTACAAGAAGGGGTTAAAGGGAGGCATGTTGTACATGAAGGGAAGTGTAGGGTTAAAGGGGGCAGTGTGTATATGAAGGGGGCGTAGGGTTAAAGGGGGGCAGTGTGTATATTAAGGGGTGTAGGGTTAAAGGGGGGCAGTGTGTATAGGAAGGGGGTGTAGGGTTAAAGGGGGGCAGTGTGTATAGGAAGGGGGGTATAGGGTTTAAGGGGGGCAGTGCGTGCAGGAAGAGGGTGCAGCATTAAAGAAGGGCAGTGTGTGAAGGAAGGGGGAGGGGCAGTGTGTACAAGAAGGGGTTAAAGGGAGGCATGTTGTACATGAAGGGAAGTGTAGGGTTAAAGGGGGCAGTGTGTATATGAAGGGGGCGTAGGGTTAAAGGGGGGCAGTGTGTATATTAAGGGGTGTAGGGTTAAAGGGGGGCAGTGTGTGCAGGAAGGGGGTGTAGCATTAAAGAAGGGCAGTGTGTGCAGGAAGGGGGGGCAGTGTGTACAGGAAGGGGGTGTAGGGTTAAAGGAGGCAGTGTGTATATGAAGGGGGGTGTAGGGTTAAAAGGGGGCAGTGTGTGCAGGAAGGGGGTGTAGCATTAAAGAAGGTCAGTGTGTGCAGGAAGGTGGGGGGCAGTGTGTACAGGAAGGGGGGTGTAGGATTAAAGGGGGAGCAGTGTGTAAATGAAGGGGGTGTAGGGTTAAAGGGGGGCAGTGTGTGCAGGAAGGGGGTGTAGCACTAAAGAAGGGCAGTGTGTGCAGGAAGGGGGGGGGGCAATGTGTACAGGAAGGATTAAAAGGGGAGCAGTGTGTAAATGAAGGGGGTGTAGGGTTAAAGGGGGGCAGTGTGTGCAGGAAGGGGGTGTAGCATTAAAGAAGGGCAGTGTGTGCAGGAAGGGGGGGGGCAATGTGTACAGGAAGGGGGGTGTAGGGTTAAAGGGGGGCAGAGTGTATATGAAGGGGGGAGTGTGTGCAGGAAGGGGATGTAGCATTAAAGAAGGGCAGTGTGTGCAGGAAGGGGGGGCAATGTGTACAGGAAGGGGGGTGTAGGGTTAAAGGGGGGCAGTGTGTATATGAAGGGGAGTGTAGGGTTAAAGGGGGGAAGTGTGTGCAGGAAGGGCAGTAAGTGCAGGAAGGTGGGGGGGCAGTGTGAACAGGAAGGGGGGTGTAGAATTAAAGGGGGCAGTGTATATAGGAACGGGAGAGTGGGGTTAAAAGGGGGGGCATTATGTACAGGAAGGGGGGGCAATGTGTACAGTTTTTTTGTTTTGTTTTTGGAGGGGGGGTTGCAAGGAGCTGGTCTTGCCTAGGGTGCAAAATAGTCTAGCACCGGCTCTGGACTGTGTATAGGAATGGTAAATCAGAGCCATTATCAGAATAAGGGCCACGCTCACAAAACAGCAGCCTCCACTGTGTCTTGGAGAAGTCTCTATTTTACAATAGAAAGTGAACAGGCTATGATCACAGCAATCTCATTGACAGACTGTACCTAGGCAGCTGACGTCCACCCTTTACAGAGGGGCCCCCGCTCCTGACTGTAAACCCCCACCACCTGAAGCCACTCTGGTGGATTACACCTTCACTTTCTCAGGCTAACTGCAGGTAGTGCACATTAATTGAACTGTAGTAAACAGCGATATTGACAGTTTTGCTTACTTGCTGCCAAATGAGAGGCCATTGATTTGGCAGTTGTTTAGGTGGTAATTCCTGGATGGCATTCAGAATGAGATCAGCAGGAAGTTACTCTGAGATCAATGGTCACTGACTCAGCACAGCCCGCATCTCTCAGCTCCATGCTCTTATGTTCAAACAGCAAGCTGGTTATATTAACCTGTTAGACAATGTGCACTTGTATGTCTCATACGGTGTTTAGGAAGCCCGTAACCGTCATTCCCAGCTTGAGGTGTGATTACAATTTAGCCCTTGCTGTTGTCTATATAGTGCTTATAGATTCTCCGCCGGGTCAGATATATTGGATCTCTCCATTAACAAAGTCTAAATGCAATCAGAAATTTTGGTTTGTACTTTCCCTTCCACCCCCAGCCACATCCCACACACATCTATATAAAGCTTTTCCCACTGATCTTGTGTTTATGAAACAATGTCCTTATGCCCTGATTTAAAGACCAGTCCGAAAAGGGACAGGCTGGATAAACATCTGCAAGGTGAGAGCAGCATTTAGAACAATGAACAGCTATATGAACTGCATTACAGCTGGCTTCAGAATCACTAATCTCTTTTCTGTTTCTACAGTTCCAATAGGAGCAAACTGACCACAGGAAAATCCCATTTCCATCATACATAGCAAATATCAGAGCCAGGCCGGGTGTAAAATAAGCCCTGGCATAAAAAGCACACCAGATGTAGAAAACAAAACATAATTCCTTAGCGATCAACCTTTCATGTAAGTAAAGAGGAACTTCCCTTTACCTACCCCGCCCCAAAAAAAAAAAAAAATCCCTAAGGCCCTGTTCACACCTGAGCGTTTTTCAGCCCGTAAAACGCTCATCTCCAAAGTCTCAAAACGCCCAACAAGTAAAATCCAATTAATTTCTATGGCCCCTGTTTACATATGAGTGTTTTGTCACCTGAAACAAAATGCCAGAAGCTCAAAAAAGTACATGAAATTCTTTTTTGGCAGATTACAAGCGTTTTTGTTAGATGTCAGTGCCTTCCTCCAAACACCTGAAAAAAAAACGCTTAAAAAACGCCTGAAAAAGCCCCAAAAAACACCTGAAAACGATACGCTCAGGTGTGAATGGGGCCTAATACTTGTCACTTTCTTTAAAAAAATTAAATAATATATATATATATATATATATATATATATATATATATATATATATATACATATATACACAGTAAAACCTTGGATTGAGAGTAACTTGGTTTGAGAGCGTTTTGCAAGACAAGCAAAATTTTTTTTAAACTTCGACTTGATAAACAAGCGATGTCTTGATATACAAGTAGCGTCATGTCACAACTGAGTATAAAAGAGAAGAGAGGCGCCTCTAAGCCTCGGTTCACACTGGGGTGACATGACTCCTTACTACTTCGGGGGCGACTTGTGCATTCCCATGCACCGCGACTTCGGAGCGACTTGCATGGACTTCACATAATGGAAGTCTATGCAAGTCGCTCCGAGGTCGCCCCGAAGTAGTACAGGACCCTTTTTTTAAGTCGGAGCGATTTGTGTCGCTCCTATTAGAACCGTTCCTGTAGCAGTCAATGGACCGCGAGGGAGCGCGACTTGTCAGGCTGACAAGTCGCCTGACAAGTCGCGCTAGTGTGGACCGAGTCTTAGTGTAGCAATATGGTTACATTTAATGAAGGTACAACATTTAGCAACTCACATTGTTGATGATTAAAACAGGCACATCTAAGTATGCAGGCATCCCGGGTAAAGCTGTCCACATAGACCATCCTCCTCATCACCATAAACATCATCCCTTCCATGCTGAGCTCCATGAGCACTTCAAGCCTCGCTTTTAGAACGCTCTCCTGCAGGGTAGTTTTTCCCAGTCACGACAGCTGTGGACAGCTTTACCCCGGATGCCTGCATACTTAGATGTGCCTCTTTTAATCATCAACCATGTGAGTTGCTAAATGTTGAACCTTCAATAATGTAACCATATTGCTACACTAAAGCTCCGTACACACGTACCGATTGTCGGCCGTAAATATTCGGCCGACGACCGATCGGCCGATTGTAGGCTTGTTAGTATGATGCTTCCGACAGCCGACAGCGCATTTTCGGCCGAACAGAATCTGTTGTGCAGGCATTAAAATTTTTGTTGGCCAACACCAGAACGGCCCT
The DNA here is from genome assembly GCF_965119305.1 of Pelophylax lessonae. NCBI lineage: Eukaryota > Metazoa > Chordata > Amphibia > Anura > Ranidae > Pelophylax > Pelophylax lessonae. Next base: position 577,641,660 of record NC_138769.1, on the reverse strand, counting down.
GATCAAAAGACGGCTGATCGTTCGGCCGACGATCGCTACGTGTGTACGGGGCTTTAGAGGCGCCTTTCTTCTCTTTTATACTCTGTAGCTCCTACTGGATTTTTCTTCTAATACCCTTGTGGAGGCGCCGTTTGTGGATGGACATTTTATGGTTACACCACCTATCACATTGAGATAATCTTTTTATATGGACTATAAACTGAAGGACTTCTGAATAAATGGTTGTGGAACGAATCATCAGTTTCTATTTTTTTTTTATAGGGAAATTAATTTTGATATATGAGCGCTTTGGATTACAAGCATGTTTCCGGAACAAATTATGCTCAGAATCCAAGGTTTTACTGTACTTACTAGACCTTGGAGTCCAGTGTTGTCTTGCTTAAAGAGGATGTAAAGTCCCATGCATAGTTTGTACCTATAGGTAAGCCTAGAATGAAAGGAAAAGGGGAACAGTAATAAGCCCCCTTTTCCTCATGGGAGAGTGGCTGGGGAAATAGGAAAATAGTTCATGAGGTAATATTTCCCTCCTTTTTTCCTCAAGTAAAGAGGGAGGGATTTTCAAGGTATCCTGAGGGAATAGAGGTAGTGGGCGTGGCATTGCAGGGGTCAGAGCACCTATAGGAATAGGTTTAGGGTAGAAGCTTCTAGAGCCCTCTGAGACCCTATATAAGGTGGAGCTCCCCTCAGAGGGGCTCATTCGCCTCAGAAGATTCAGCAGTGTGAGTTCCCCATCCCCCCCTCCCTTGTCGCGGCTGTATATTATGTGGTGGTGTCACCTTTGCTATAGCAAAGGGGGACGATTTTTCTTATATGTGAGTGGAAGTGGATGCTTTAAATGTGATTTTATTTATCCGGCCTGAGCTGTGGTGGCTAGGCTGTTGAGTGTGTTGATGTTTAACTATATATTTATTTATTGAAAGTTTTTAAAAAAACAGTAATAAACGGCCGCGGCCTATATATTTTCCAAATAACACAGGTGTCTGCTTTTTATTTTTATTTAACCACTTGCCTACAGTGCACTTTCACCCCCTTCCTGCCCAGACCGATTTTCAGCTTTCAGCGCTCTCACACTTTGACTGAGAATTACTCAGTCATGCAACACTGTACCCATACAAAAATTGTGTCCTTTTTTTCACACAAATAGAGCTTTCTTTTGATGGTATTTGATCAATACTGGGTTTTTTATTTTTTGTGCTATAAATAAAAAAAGACTGAAAATATCGTGAAAAAACGCATTTTTCTTTGTTTCTGTCATAAAATTTTGCAAATTAGTAATTTATCTTCACAAATTTTGGCCAAAATTTATACTGCTACTTATCTTTGGTAAAAATAACCCAAGTAAGTGTATATTATTTGGTCTTTGTGAAAGTTATAGAGTCCACAAGTTATGGTGCTATTCATTGAAAATTGATCACACTTGATCACACCTGATGTACTGAAGGCCTATCTCATTTCTTGAGACACTAAAAGGTCAGGAAAGTACAAATACCCCCCAAATGACCCCTTTTTGGAAAGTAGACATTCCAAGGTATTTAATAAGGGGCATGATGAGTTTTTTGAAGTTGTAATTTTTTCCCACAATGCTTTGCAAAATGAAGATTTTTTTTTTTATTTTTATTTTTTTACAAATTGCCGTATTAACAGGTTATTTCTCTCACACAGCACATGTATACTTGCAACTACACCCCAAAACACATTCTACTACTCTGCCTGAGTATGGCGATACCACATGTGTGAGACTTTTTCACAGCCTGGCCACATACAGAGGCCTAACATCCGAGTAGCAGCGTCCGGCATTCTAGGAGCACAAATTACACATATCATTTCCTGACAATCTATCGCACTTTTGAAGGCCCTGGAGCACCAGGACAATGGAAACCCCCATAAAATGACCCCATTTTGGAAAGCAAACAGCCCAACGTATAATCTTTGAGGCATAATGAGTCTTTTGAATATGTCATTTTTTTCCACAAGTTTTTGGAAAATGTGGAAAGAAAATGAAAACACATTTTTTTTACACAAAGCTGTCCATTTATGCAATATTTCTAACACATCGCATGTACATAGCAAAACTTACACCCCAAAATACATTCTGCTATTCCTCCTGAGTATGGCGATACCACATGTGTAACACTTTTTCACAGCCTGGCCACATACATAGGCCTCACATCCAAGTAGCGCTTTACACAAAGTTGTCCATTTATCCACTTTAAGACTGGGCCTATTTTTGACACTTGGTGTTTACAAGCTAAAATAATTTTTTTTGCTAGAAAACTACTTTGAACCCCCAAACATTATATATTTTTTTTTAGCAGAGACCCTAGAGAATAAAATGGAGATCGTTGCAATATTTTTTATCACACCATATTTGCGCAGCAGTCTTCCAAATGCGATTTTTTTGAAAAAAATTCACTTTTTTGAACTAAAAAATAAGAAAACAGTAAATTTAGCCCAATTTTTTTCCATAATATGAAAGATAATGTTACGCCGAGTAATTAGATACCCAACATGTCATGCTTCAAAATTGCGCATGCTCACAGAATGGCGCCAAACATTGGTACTTAAAAATCCCCATAGGCAACATTTTAAAAATTTCTGCAGGTTACTAGCTTAGAGTTACAGAGGAGGTCTAGGGCTCAAATTATTGCACTCGCTCTAACGATCGCAGCGATACCTCACATGTATGGTTTGAACACCGTTTACATATGTGGGCGGGACTTGCGTATGCGTTTGCTTCTGCGCGCGAGCTAACGGGGACAGGGCGCTTTAATTTTTTTTTTTTTTCCTATTTATTTTATTTATTATTTTTTTATTTTTACACAGTTTAAAAAAAAAAAATGTTTTGATCATTTTTATTCCTATTACAAGGAATGTAAACATCCCTTGTAATAGAAATAGGCATGACAGGTCCTCTTTATTGTGAGATCTGGGGTCAAAAAGACCTCACACCTCACAACTACACTAAAAAAGAAAAAAAAAAAGAAAAAATTGTTGAAAGAGGGAAAAAAAAAAAAGCAAAAAAAAAAGCGGCCCTTTAAACCGGTTGCTAGGCAACGTCTTTTGACGTAGCTCCGGTCCTCCAAGACCATAGAGTCGAGTGAGGGCCATCTTGCCCTCACTCGACTTCCTGTCTCTGAGGATCCGGGACCGGATAGTTTTCCCCGCTGCCGGCGGGTCCGGTAAGCTGGGAAAACGTCTGGGACGCGGCAGGAGGGGGGGGGGGCACCTCTTCCCCTGCACCGTAAGGGTAATTCCGCGGCGAATCTGCCACTGGGACCACCCTTATCTGAAAGCTGACCGCCCGCCGTTTCAAAAAATACCGGGGTTATGGGGGCTATCTGCTGCCATAACCCCAGTATTTAGCTTTTAATGGCCGACGCATATAGTCGTTAGGCGGTCAGTAAGTGATTGCATGTATATGGCAAACAGGTGACGATGACTGACGGGGTGACAGGTGACGATGACTGATGGGGTGACAGGTGACGATGACTGATGGGGTGACAGGTGACGATGATTGATGAGGTGACAGGTGATGATGATTGATGAGGTGACAGGTGACGATGATTGATGGGGTGACAGGTGACGATGATTGATGGGGTGACAGGTGACGATGATTGATGGGGTGACAGATGACGATGATTGATGGGGTGACAGATGACAGTCACTGACGGGGTGACATGTGACGATGATTGATGGGGTGACAAGTGACGATCACTGATGGGGTGTCAAGTGACGATGACTGATGGGGTGACAGGTGACGATGACTGATGGGGTGACAGGTGACGGTGATTGATGGGGTGACAGGTGACGGGCGATGGTCACTGATGGGTGACAGGTGACGGGCGATGGTGCACGGCGGTACTGATGGCAGTCTCTGGTGACCGGTGAACTTTAGGCTATGTTCACATGTGAGCGTAGCGATCACGGGCAGAATCACTGCGATTCTGCCCGTGATCCAGAAATCATTGCAAATTGCGGGGCGCCTGTGCGTTGCCCGTGATTTGCAATAGCACCCCAAATGCTGTGCGATGTTGCTGCGATTTCCGCCTGCCGAATCGCGGTAACATTGCGCAAACAACGCATGACGCTCCAAAGAAACTCTTGTACCTTTTTTGGGCGTCATGCGATGTTTGCGTGATGTTACCTCGATTCGGCAGGCGGAAATGGCGGCAACATCGCACAGCGTTTGGGGTGCTATTGCAAATCAGGGGCAACGCACAGGCGCCCCGCGATTTGCAATGATTTCCGGATCGCGGGCAGAATCGCAGTGATTCTGCCTGCGATCGCTGCGCTCACATGTGAACGTTATGGGTGTCAATTTCTGGGCACTGATGAGGTGACTGTTGGGTGACAGGTGACATTGGGGGGGGCTGAGGACAGTGTGGGGACCTTTATTAGTGTGATTTTTACTTTGTGACAGGTGTACAGAGCAGTAACTCACTATTTCTAGCTCTTCTCCCCTCATACTGGAAACTGTATGAGGAGAGAAGAGCTAGTAACACTGAGTTACTGCTCTTTGTTTACATTTTCTGATCGGCTGTGAATGGATTCACAGCCGATCACATAGTAAACAGTCACTGTCAGTGACTGTTTACTACCGCCGGTGACAGCTGTGTTCCTACGGAACACAGTGCCACCGACATGACCGTGCTGCGCGCTCCCGATTGCGCATGCGCGGTCATCTAGTGGGCGCCTTCATTGTGATCGGCTGTGTCATTGGAACACAGCCGATCACGTGGGAAACAGCCACGCCCATTGGCTGTTTCCCCCCTGCCGGTGACGGGGGGTGTCCCGGGGACACCCCGACACCGGCAGTGCAGGGCGGCGCGCACGCGATCGCACGCCTGCCCTGCTTAAAGTGCCGCCGTCATATGACGGCGGCCCAGGATAATGGTCGCTCCGCTCCGCCGTCATATGACGGCGGGCGGGCGGCAAGCGGTTAAGTTAAGTGTTAAGATGATATTGGATCCTGCCTACTGTCCCATAAGGCTTACCTATAGGTAATGTAAATATCTCCTAAACATGCAAAGTTTAGGAGATAATTACTATATATGCAGCCGATGATGTCAATCGTGCATGCACTCTGAAGGAACGATCAGTTTAATTCTTCTGTCATCATGCCAAAGATACAGGTGCTCGGTGCAAGAGCACAGCCCCCCAGTATCTTCCGACGGATGTGCAAGACTGCTCCGTTTTCCCACACCACCAAGAGGGGATCACCGCAACTCCACTCAGTAATATCAGGCTCTCACCCATATAGTGATTGATATAGGAATTCCCTACCATGAGCAGACTGTCTGTCGCCACCTGTATGGACACAACCATGCCATCCATCTGCATGATGCCGAGTACACAATTCCTCTGTTGAACTAATGATATGGTTGATACCCATACCTTGTTAGACAACTATTTACCACTTTCCAAGAATGTAATGTTGTGAGACTGGGCCCGGTGTGTTCTTGTTATTATATGAAAAACCACATTGTTATTGTGGTGTAAGGTGGATGATTAACGCTTTTAGATGTTACCTTCTATTATTTTTGAATTAGTCCAATAAGATGTGTACCTTTTTTACTGCATATCGCTGGGGTCACTTTATACCTACTGTTTGTTGGGTCCCCTTCCCATTGGAATTTCAATTCATGTATGGGCCAGCTGGCCCGATATCCTGATCGACTTGTGTACAACCGGCCTTTCGGGTATTTCTCAAAAAATCAGTGCTGCTGGCTACAGCTACAACACTGATCATTGTAGTCTGCTGGTAGGGAAGGCTTTCCATCAGCAGAATAAAAAAGCTCAGCGGGAGTGATTCCCTCCTCCGCATTGAATGTGTGGTTGGGGGAATCGGTTCATTTTTGTTCATTCAATCGGTTGGTAGAACAAAAGAAATTAAATCATGTATGGCCTGCCTTTGACTTTTCTTTCACTTTGAAAATCAAAGTCAGACATGTTTCATTTCCTCCAATATTACATTAGTTGTTATCCTTGTTGGATGTTGGTTTGTATAACAATGGCAGGAACATTTCTGTCAAGGAGCAGAATTCTGTTCCCATAAATGCCTAGTGCGGATTTCGAGCACGCTGTCTTGCCTCTGTAAATAAATAGCACGCTGTGTTTACACACTGTCCATAAATGTCGCAGACAGTGAGTGTATGTTTGTGCGTGTCACTGTTTGTGTCAACATGTGTGGTGCTTGTGCGAGACAGAAAAAAACGAGGAGGAGGGGGGGAAATAGAACCCAAGAAAGATAAACATAGAGCGGGAAAACAAATCTCATAACCTTTACCTATTTGAACACTAGGATTTGCAACTTTTTACTCTGAGGGACCCTTATCACAAGTGTGCCCTGTAACCCACACACGTCTGTGGGATAAATCCTATTTTATTAATTAGTCCTCATTCGCACTATCGCCATTGAGCTTCACAACACAAGGGCATATAGTAAACAGATGTTTTCTTTTCAATATGTTTATTGAATATGTTGCACATATGATGAAAGTATGGTCAATAATTCCAATGTGCAAAGGGATCGGACCGGGTGAAACAAGAATTATTTTTATTGAAAACGTTTCTGCAATTACAAGGACATGAGGTATGACTTTTTATTCTGAGGGACACAGCAACTGCTATTCTGTTCACCCAGGAACAAAAGGTCTAACTTTTAGTTCCTCCCATACCTTTCTTGCAGTTGAACTCTGTGCTGCCATCTACTGGTGGTTTCATAGAAAGGCCATAAAACGGAAATGTGTTTTTTTATGGGGTACCTGACATCCCTTACAAATATCAAAATAAAAATGGTAGCGGCCACCATCTTGGATGGACTGGCCTGCCGCGGGATGTGGTCCAGCTGACTGGATAGGTTCCTCCTAGCAGAGCCTCTGGACATCAAATTATTCCCTGGGTATTCCCAGGTTGATCGATGGTGGGGCAGGACAGGAACGAGTGCGCTGAAGGCTGTGGCGGGGATCAGAAGACCTGAGCCGTGTGGAGCTCCAAGGCTAAGCGGCCATCTTGGAGTCCTCCGTGCATCCACCTCATAAACAGAGGTTTTCAACACCAAAATGCTGTGTTGAGGCGAGTTGCGGTGCGTTACTTTTTGTGACACTTCAATAACTACCTGATGATCATTCACATACTGCGGGGGGGGGGGGCAGGTACAGGGGCACAATCACATACATGTATGTGACAGCCTTCTTCTGGGGTTGTGGAGCACGTGTGCGCCCCCTGCTGACCCTTGCTGTGTTTGGCAGCAGATTTCAGCCAATGATTTCGGCTAAAATCAGCTGTGTCCAATCACACACAGATGTCTGTGTTTACAAAACAAACAGAACTCTGTGTACAGGGAACAGTGATCTAGCTGCTTCTTCTCCCTGAAAAGCAGGGAGGAAAAACAGCCAGACCAGAAAGTAAAAGAAGCACACATTACACATATTACACTTTGTTAGGCACACAGCTACCCCTTCATTGCCCCTAGATGTTAACCCCTTCCTAGCCAGTAACATTAGTACAGCGTCAGTGTACAGTATTATCACTGATCACTATATTAGTGTCACTAGCAACGTCAGTATCAGTTAGCGACCCTCCCAGCCAGTAAGTGCCAGATTGTCCGCCACCCTAACACAGTCCCACTGTAAGTCACTGATCACAGCCATTACAGTTCAGTGTCTATAAATGCATGAATTACAGGACATATACTATAGTTTGTATACCCTATAACTTTTATACAAACCAATTAATATATACTTATTGGGGTTTTTCTTTTACCACAAACACGTAGCAGAATACATTTTGGCCTAAAATGATGAAGAAATGTCATTTTTTGATTCAATAGGTTTTATACAGACAGTAAAAAATGTTTTTTTGTTTCAAAATGTTTGGTCTTTATTTATAAAGCACAAAAGAAAAAATCCAGCAGGGATCAAATACCACCAAACCAAAGCTCTAAAATGCTCTGGTCACAGAGGGGGTAAAACCTTAAAGTGACTAAAGTAAACACACCCTGCCTGGACATCAGCGACGGCGGCGGCAGCTTTTTCCCCCTGTCTTCTGCGTCTCCTCCCTCCTTCTCCATGCCCAATGGCATGGCTTCTCCTTTTGGCCAATCGGGAAACGGGTCTCAGAACCCGCTTCCTAATTTGCCAGGAGGAGGATCCGTGTGACAATAGCGAATTTTCATTCGCTATTGTCACACAACTGGTTTAGCCTGTGAGAGCCTCTGGCTCTAATCACATGGTTAAAAAAAGCACCATTGAACCCCATGCGTCCGGCGCCTCGCATGTAGATTAGGGGGCCGGACGCATTGATAGGGGGGGGGGGGCGGCGCACCTGTGCCCCATATGCACCAGCCGCCACTGGGCATGACCAAAAAGGTCTGCCAACTGGTTACCAATCAGCCCTCTTAGCCAATGGCAAAGTAACTCTTGTGGGGTGGGGGGGGGCAGTTGCCCCTGTCAGAACACAATTGCACAGCAAGGGAGATCGCTGTACTACCATCCCATATTTAGTACAGCAGCTCCCCCTGAGCTGTGAGGTTTTTTTTTCAATCAGCCATGCTGGGTTGAACAAACAAAATCTAGTAGTGTGTACCAGGCTTTAGAAGTACTAGCAGATTTAGATACAATAACAAATTGAAGCTGAACTCAGGATAACACTTTCTAATTAGTTACAGAAAACAGTTTTCCTTTTTGGCATAAAGGTTTTGCATTTAAACATAAAAGCTGATCATTGTAAGCACCCCCTACCAGTGTTAAATGGTCTGTCTCATCCCCGTAACTGCAAGAGAGCTTTTTTGTTGAACATTAACAGACTTGCTGGCTGGATCACCAGAAGAAAAAACAAAAAGGAAACTTAATGCAGCCATCACATGTAGGAATGGGTGCACTGCAATAATAAATGTTTGCTTTTAACGCTGACAAGGGCATAACAAAGGACTGGCTGACAAAATAGAGGATTTTGTGGGTGTCATGAATCCTTGAACCAAGGGTTTTCTGAATTGAATATCTTCATAAAAAGAAGTACATGTAATTACTTTTAAAAGAGATAAGTGTACCTTTGTGTACAATTGGTCCTCTCCGTAATTTTACAGATCTGCATCAATAAATTCCTGCCATGTCACAATATAGTCACATTTTTTTTTTAAATCTCTACCTTTAAGCATTCAAACATTCAAAGCCATCCTTGAGTCTAACTGTAGACAAAATATTTTATTTTGTTTCAAATGGAATAAAGGTGGTGGTGGGGGGGGGGGGGGTTAAATAAAGGTACATAAGGTTTTATTGTTGTGTATGAGAGAATAAAATTGGGTTTTTAGTTCCAAAAAACATAACAGGCCAGCTAATCTATGACTGACCGTGGTGGAGGAATGTGAATTATCACCTGGCACATCGGATTGTGGCGCACTGCAATTCACATGAGGCCCCTTTCACACGGGCGGTGCGCCCGGCGGACTCCATTTTGCTCAGCGGGGATCGATCAGGCGGATGACAGCTCCGTGTCCAATCTGTGTGCAGAGATGGAGCTGTCAGATCCCCGCTCTCCTCTATGGGAGATCGGATGAAAATGGACCTCCTGTCTGTTCTCATCCGATCCGATCCTCCAGACGGATGGAAAATAGGGTTTCCATCCGCCTGGATTTCACAGACAGGATCGGAATAGGATAGCAGCGGGTGTCAGCGGAGATGCATGGAGCATCCAATCAGGTCTGCCTGAAAAACTGACAGGGGGACCTGATTGGAAAGCCCATGTGAAAGGGACCTTACACATTATGTCACAGTGCGTATAGGTGACTAGGTACAGAAACCATCTTCTTGGGTGCATTGTGCCCTCATCCTCTTGGCAGAATACTGCACACTTCCATTGCGACAAAAAAATGACAAACTCAATTTTCTGATCATGTAACATTTGTGTGACTATAAGTACATTTCAAGTTTGGAATGGCCCAGGAGCTTATTTTTTATATTTAATTTGTATGTATATTTTGAAAGTCTATATGCAGAATTGATTATAGGTAAAAAAAGCAATAAAGATGTTATGTTTTATTAATATTGAACATGATACTAAAATACCTATTTCATTTTCTTTTTAATTCTAATCTCTTAGGGCTTGTTCACACTTGACTAAATTTCTAACACTAAGGCTACGTTCACATGTTAGCGTAGCGGACCGCGGGCAGAATCACTGCGATTCTGCCCGTGATCCGGAAATCATTGCAAATCACGGGACGCCTGTGCATTGCCGTTGATTTGCAATAGCACCTCAAACGCTGTGCGATGTTGCCGCGATTTCCGCCTGCCGAATCGCGGTAACATCACGCAAAAAAAATCGCGGGTCGCATGATGCCCGAAAGAAGTTCTTGTACCTTTTTCGGGCGTCATGCGACCCGCGATTTTGTTTGCGCGATGTTACCGCGATTCGGCAGGCGGAAATCGCGGCAACATCGCACATCGTTTGGGGTGCCATTGCAAATCAACGGCAACGCACAGGCGTCCCACGATTTGCAATGATTTCTGGATCACGGGCAGAATCCCGGTGAATCTGCCCGCGGTCCGCTATGCTAACATGTGAACGTAGCCTTAGCAAACGCTCCTAAAGTGTTAGTATGGGCGTTAAACTCGCTTTTAATGAGCTTTAGTATGGGTGTTAGACTCGCTTTAATGAGCTTTAGTATGGGCATTAGACTGGCATTTTACAAGCATTAATGAGGAGTTAAAAATGCTCCCTAAACGCCCTATGGGCAGTTCTGAAGCGTTTGATGAGTGTTAAGGCGCGTTAAAACTGCTCCACAAATGCCTATTCCATTACAGCTGAAGTGGTTGTGGCGCTGACGTCACTCCACCACGCCGGCAAAAGACAGAGAGGAAGAGCCTACGACTCATACAGTGGAAGAGCCAACGGTCTCGTCACCATGACTCTTGCCGCCTCGGTGGAGTGATGTCATCTCCCGCGCCGCCACCGCTTCAGCTGTCCGGCACAAGTGTTTCCTGTATTGGTCTGTGTACCGTTGGTCCACCTGGAGCCATGTCACATCAAGCATCCATCCATCCTTGTGACGGCACGGATGCCTGCTGGTGACGTTGACTGGCCAGAAACCCAGCTAGCAGTACATTTTCGGTGGGGGCAAATACACGGGCTCAGCCCGTCATCCAACCAGTGTGTGTTTTTAACTTCTTTTGATTTTATGCAATAAACTGTGTTATTGGACCTTTCCCTGGAGTGGAGTCTTTTTTAATTTTTTTCCACCACTATCCCGTTAACCATCCGGTGTTTGTGACTGATTTCATTAATACAATTATTACCAGAAGCGCTCCCTAACTTCCAGCCTTCTCACTCAATATTTGAAATATCGGTAATATCGGCCAGTTCCGGGGCCGATACAGATATATCAGCAAAAGTCAATATCGGCCCTCGATATATCGGCCTTGCTGATAATCAGTCGATCCCTAATTTAAATGCATGTTTATGTGCAATTTAATTGCACTTTTTTTGTTGATGTGTTAGGGAGATTAGAAGAGAGTTTCTCCATGACGCAGATAAGTGATTAGTGACTGGGATTTTTACATTCTAGATTGTAACGAGCAGGGCCCTCTAATTCCCCCTGTATTGAATTGTAACTGTATTGTCTATTGTCTTCCCCCATATTGTAAAGCGCTGTGCAAACTGTTGGCACTATATAAATCTTGTATAATAATAATAATAAAATTAATTTTACTGCAGGAAATAGGAGAAGAGTGAATGGACAGAGGACCCTTCCAGCAAGATTCCACATTGTTGGTAAGGAGAAGTTCTTAGTGAGATACTGATAAGATATTGGGAACTGCCAGCAATGCTACACATGTCTCTGTATGTGTTTTTCCCTTCTGCATTCTGTACAGAGCAGACAAAATGTGTGTGGGAGCAATCTGCCTATGTGGGGGCTGGGTGTGTGTGATAAGGAGCAGCACCAGCAGACAGGGAGGGAGGCAAGCGGCCCAGACAATGCACATCCAAAGGATACTATTAATACCCACAGATTACTTTATATAGTTTAAGACTATGAATCCCTGTGCAACCACACTATGGTGACGAATCCCAGACACAATGAATCTAAGAAAATATAGGCAGTATGCAGGATTTTTAAGGTGCTTACATATCCAACCTCAGGAAGGAATTCACACCCAAGTTCAGTTTGATTACAAAAAGAGGGAATACAATGCCAAAAATAAAAACTTACGGCAAAGTTGTAGTGTCTATAATGAGCACCCTGTACAGGGCTACTGTTAGAAATAACGGGGCCCCGTACAGCCTACATGGCAACCCCCCCCCCCGAAGATATCAAGACATCACGATCACTAAAAATACACTAAAAATTATTATTAGCAGACACAAATATAACAGAGAACCGGCGTGAATTATCCCTTTTTGTATTGTTTACATTTAAAAAAAGATTTTTCTAAGCCTCCGTTCACATTAGGTCGCTCCGACTTAGGGGGCGACCTGTGAAATCGCGACTTCGGCGCGACTTGCACGGACTTATGCAAGTCGCCTCCAGGTCTCCCCCAAGTAGTACAGGACCCTTTTTCTAAGTCGGAGCGACTTGTGTCCCTCCTATTAGAACGGCTCCTGTGCCGCACAATGGGAGCGTGAGGACCGCGACTTGTCAGGCTGACAAGTCGCGGTCCAAGTCGTACCAGTGCGAATGCATTCTAAATGTTTCAAAAAATTTAAATGATTTTATATTACAATTTTTAAAAAATATTTATTACAATGTTTACTTATTATTTTTTTTTCACAATTTTGTTATTTTTTACAGGACAGGAAAGCCTGCAGCATCGTGGGAGGGGGGCGTCACAGTGACAGGGGGGCACACGGGGATCAGAAGCAGGCAGAACAGGATGGGGGATCAGTGTCAGGGAAGTAATTACAGGAATGAAGCCCTGTGTCTCTCCCTGCAGCAGCTGAAAGCTGGCGGGAGGGGGAGAAATTGGCTTTCAGCTGCTGCAGAGAGCTGCACAGGGCTTCCTTCTGTAATTGCCCCTCTGCCTGACTGCACCGATTCCCCCTGCTGTTCGGGTCCCCTGTGTGCCTAGGCCCCCTACAGGAGTACTGGTGGTCCCCCCCCCCCCCCCCCTTATCAGCAGCCCTGTGTACACCCCTCTCATAGCAAATCAGAATACAAATCATCAAACATAATGACATGGGAATCATGATATCCCAGAAACAAACTTGATTTTCGAAGTTCATGATTAAAGTATAACTAACCAGAAGATTTTCCCCCTTAATGACCAGGCCATTTTTTGCGATTCGGCACTGCGTTGCTTTAACTGACAATTGTGCAGTCATGAGACGCTGTGTCCAAAAAAAATTGATGTCTTTTTTTTCCCCTCAAATAGAGCTTTCTTTTTTTGGCATTTGATCACCTGTGCGATTTTTATTTTTTGCACTATAAACAAAAAAGAGCAACCATTCTGAAAAAAAAAAAAAAACAATATTTTTCACTTTCTGCTATATAACATTCCCAATAAAAAAAAACTTAAAAATAAAATGTTTTCATGATTTTAGGTCAATATGTATTTTGCTACATATTTTTGGTAAAAAAAAATCCTAATAAGTGTACATTGATTGGTTTGCGCAAAAGTTATCGTGTCTACGAACTAGGGCATGGGTGTCCAACCTTTTTACTTCTCTGGGCCACATTGAGTGTAGAAAAATGTTCTCGGACCGCATATAAAATATATACTATAGTTAAGGTATATAAGTAATAAAATGCCGCCGCGCCCTTCCCGTGCTGCTGCGCCCACCACCCCCCCCCAGCACTAACTTAACACAACTAGTGGATGATCCCCTCCGAGGCTGCCTCTGTGGCCGTGCCCCCGACTCAACTTCCTTCCTCCCCAGCAAAAAAAAATAAAAATCGTCAGGGGGCAGTGGGCCACATTGCTTGCGGTTCCGGGCCACAGGTTGGACATGCCTGAACTAGGGGAAAGATTTATGTAATTTATATTCAGTTATTTTTTTTACTAGTAATGGCGGTGATCAGCGATTTTTAGCTGGAATGCGACATTGCAGCAGACGGATTGGACCCCTAACTGACATTTCTGACACTTTTGGGGGGACCAGTGACATTACTACAGTAATCAGTGCTATAAATATGCACTGTTACTGTACTAATGACACTGGCAGGGAAGGGGTAAACACCAGGGGCAATCAAAGGGTTAAATGTCTCCCTAAGGGGTGCTTTCTAACTGTGTGGGGGATGGACTTATGGAATGAATACAGGGATCTGTGTTCCTAACTAGGAGGAACACAGGAGTCCTGCGTTGATTGCTGACAGACTGCCGTTCTGTCTCCACGGGCAGCGATTGCGGGTGCCCCGCGGAAATCACGATCACCGGCCCTTTATATTAACTCCCCTCTGGTGAATGGGTGCCCATGAGCACTCCCACGAAGCGTCGTACAGGTAGGTCATTTCGACCTGCTGCTATATAAGGCAAAACTTTTTTTTTTTTTAAGTGTTGGACAGAGTGGAAAGGGATTGGAACACCTATAGGGTTTTTATGGCTGTCTGTGTCTACATAAGGGAGATTCACCCCTTCCGTTTGTCCTGTTTACCATTATCATTGAAAGTGAAAGTAAAAGAAAATCCCAAATTTTGAGTTGTCCCCAGAAAAGTATTAGAGGAAAAATGTTCCAATGGGGAAACTAGTTCTGATAGCGAGGGGGTCCCCAAGAATTCTCTCAATCTGCAGGGATTTCCTTTCACTTCCTGTTTTGGCTCTGGGACAGGAAGTGAAGGTAAATCTCCCCCAACAGGACAAAGATGGCAAAAATAACCCTTACAGGGGTTTTAACTCTTCCTTACTCTATTGAAAATGGAAAAGTTTTGCCTATAGTTCTATTTTAAGCTCTGGTTCACATTGATGCTACTTTAACATCATACTACTTCACTTGAAGTAGCACGATATCAAAGTAGCAGGTCAGCGCGATTTCTGGTGCTACTTGAAAGACATCTGCGTAGCTTCATGCACAGATGTCTATTGAAGTCGCACCCAAAATCAGGAAAAGTAGTGCAGGAATTACTTTTGCAAACCAATTGGAGTGATACCGTTGCCAGCAATAGGCTGCGACTTGTCATGCGTTTTGACCAGTAAAATCGCTCCAATGTGAACGAGGGCTTATTCATAAACAATTATATGTAACACCATCTAGACAAGTGTTTCTCAACCTTTTTCCAGTCAAGGCACCCCTTAAAACTCTGCACAATATTGAGGCACCCCATTCTAAAATGTAAAAAAAAAAAAATGAATAGCTTTACATATTGCAGCAGCATCCACACTTGTAATGCACCCGACATTAGAGGTAAATTATTCTTTCAAAGCAAATACACTTTAACACACTAGTACTGACCAGTATTTCTTCTTCCTAATTTTCTCTCCCCCACAGTGTTTGAGTCCCTCTCTCCCAGTTCTTGCAGAGAGGGCCCAGGGGATCAAACAAGGATGCCCTGCAGGTGCCCAATGCCCTCCTTATCATCCAATGACGCCAGGGGTAGTTAATATGCTGGCGGCTCGCCTGAACAGTGCCCAAAGTTGTAATGAAAACCTGTGGCTTTGTGTAACAGAAAAGTAGGTATGATCCACCTGCTGGGGCAATTTCTAGGCATTTTGCCTAAGCACCCTGGTTGAAAAAGGCTGATCGAGAGTAGCTTACCAACAAAACATGCATCTGCTAACTTAAAGAGGCCCTGCAACAGTTTTGGATCTGACAGTGAATTGTGTGACAAATTCAGGTAGTTCTAATTTGCTTCACTTCTACTTTCTGGCACAATGCCCGCGCCAAATTACAAATAGAAATTTCAACAGTTCGTATCCTACGAAACTGGAGCTAAAAAAGACCAACTTACTTTTTTCCGTACAGACATAGTTTCTCCTAAAGTGTCTCATATGCATTCTAAAAGTGGCGCAGCATGCGTCAAATTCAAGTGTAAGTTCTAGACAGGTATACGAATTTGGAGCATGCTGTGCCACTTTTAGAATGCATGCGAGACACTTTTGCAAAATCTATCTGTGCCAGTGTTTTATCATTTCTGGATATATGTGCTAAAAAGTTGGGACACTGTATAAAATCTACAAAAACAGAATGCAAGGATTTGAAAATCTCTTAAGCCCCTTTCACACCTATCTGCTCCGTCGGCGAACTCTGTTTTTCTCAGCAGGGATCGATCCGCCAATCCCCGCTGAGCAGGCAGATGGCAGCTCCGTCTCCGCTCTGTGTGTGGAGACGGAGGTGTCAGATCCCCGCTGTCCTCTATGGGGAAATCGGATGAGAATGGACCGCCTGTCTGTTCTCATCTGATCTGATCTGCCAGACGGATGGAAAATAGAGTTTCCACCCGTCCGGATTTGACGGATCGGATCGGATGTCAGCGGACATGTCTCCGCTGACACCCGCTGCCCCATAGAGATGCATGAGGCATCCGTTCAGATCCGCCTGAAAAATGACAGGCGGATCTGAACGGTCTGTATGTGTGAAAGGGGCCTTAAATCCATATTTTATTCACAATAGAAAATAGAAAACATACAAAATGTTTAAACTGAAAAGATTTACCATTTATAAAAAAAAAAAGGTAATTTTGAAATTGATAGTAGCAAAACATCTCAAAAACGATAGAAAAGGGCAAGAAAAAGCTGACAAAGCAAGTGCCACAAGAAAAAGCTAGAAGAACATTTGTCAACTAATTAGGTTAATTGGCAACAGGTCAGTAATATGATTGGGTGCAAAAAAGGCATTTTAGAGAGACAGAGTCTGAGAAGTAAAGCTGAGCAGAGGTTCACCAATCTGTGAAAAGCTATGTGAAAATTAGCAAACAAATTCAGAATAATGTTCCTCAATGTAAAATTGCAAAGACTTTAAATATATCAGCTACAGTACATAATATCAAAAAGAACCAAGAAGCTGGAGAAATCTCTGTGCACCCTCACAGAGGGCTTCGAGCCTCAGACGGCACGGCATTAAAAATGTTATAGTGTTGCGCAAATAAAAAATTATTAAATTAATTCATTTGTGCTTAAATTATTAAAAACCCAAAATATTTATAGGTGACATAATATTAAAGTGCCAATAGTGCTAATAAAGTGATAAATATAATATAATATAATACTCATAGAAAAGAGAAAATATAAAATATATATAGATATAAAAGTCCAGTGTGCAAAGTGAAAAAAGCCAATAAACAAAGTCCAAAATGTAATCCTAAAGTGGTCTGTGCTCCCAGAGAGAAGTGACCAGAGTGTCACAGTGGACAGCCAGCCGTGCACCCCCTTGTGAATGGGTGCTCACCTCAAATCCTTAAAAAGAGCGCATAGATTGTTATCCCAAAAAGATCATCCATGCATATCCTTCAGGGCTCCTCTCATTCACAGGAGTTGCAGCGTCAATCAATGCAGTATATATGCAAACAAAAAGACTTGCAATAGTGTATGAAATCCTTAAACAATCAGCTTTTATTAAATAAAGGTGGATAAATCTCACTCACATTTGTAGGTGCAACACATGCACTTGGACAATAGCATCAAGTAAATGGTGGAAATTGTGGTGGTATAGTGGGAGAGACTGCACAGCGCCGCCGGTCTCCACAGCGTGCGCCGATAGCTGACAGCCTCACCTAGACAATAGTGTATCGCTCCGTTCGTCCTGTCCCCTCCCCTACGCGTGACGACACAGGGATCACATGTCTTCCTCAGGGGGAAGCCTGCATCTCTGATGGTATGGGGGTACATTACTGTGTATGGTATCGGCAGCTTGCACATCTGGAAAGGCACCATCAATGCAGAAAGATATATCCAGATTTTAGTGCAGCATATGCTCCCATCCAGATGATGCCTTTCAGGAAAGGCCTTCCATATTTCAGCAGGACAATGCTAAACCGCATATTGCATCTATGACAACAGCATGGCTTCATAGTAGAGGAGTCCAGGTGCTTAACTAACCTGCCTGCAGTCCAGACCTTTCACCAATTGAAAATATTTTGTGCATCTTGAAACACAAAATACGACAAAGACAACTCAGGATTGTTGAGCAGTTAGAATCCTATGTCAGGCAAAAATGGGACTATTTTGCTTTGCCCAAAGTGCAGCAAGTCCACACCAGGGCAGGGTGAAGCTGCCCTTAATGGCTACTTCACCAGACAAGAAGTGAAAGGAAAATCTCCCAAACCAACATAAACAGAAATCAAATGCTTTTTTTTTTAGTAGAGTAAGGAAAGGCTAGGAACCCTTGCAGAATTATATTCCTGTGTCCCTGTAGCAGATTTTCTCTTACTTACTGCCTGGTGAAAGGAGAAATCTTTCACAATTTTAAGATGGCAATAAAAAAATAAAAAGGTATTTTAACCCCTGTTCACTGTATCCAAAAAAAAATTAAAAAGGTTTGGCTGGACTTACACTTTAAACACTATACTACAAACATCGGTATTGTTCCAGGCCTGGGACCTGGGTGCCCGACAGAGAAACACCTAATTGTACACCATACATTAAGTGCAGAAACAGAACCAGTAAGAGCAAAGTTCACAAAACACAACTAAACACATCAACAGTCTGTATATACTTCTGTCTAAAACTGAACCCTACAGGAAGCAGAGCTGTAGTTATTGGAGTCCTTGATTTCATTTTTTTAAGCTACACATCCATATTTGTGCCAAGGTCTGTATAGGATGTGTAGGGAGTGAAATATGTTTCTAGTTACAATAATATTTGCTACCTACAATCCATTTCCATGGGCCTCTCGCGTTCAGTTAACAGCTGTTTAACTGTAAAACCATTATTTCGAAGGCATGAACCATCACCTCTTTTGAATTGTAAAGCGCCTTGTTAACAGCATGTAGGAAGTCGTATTAACAATCTCTCCCCAGTCTGGTGGTCTTGAATGTACTATATAAATACATGGCTGATCTCTAATTACTCAGTTTTATATATATATATATATATATATATATATATATATATATATACACACACACACACACACGTGTAAAGCTCATAAATAGAATAGTATCAAAAAGTTGATTTAAGTAATTCAATAAAAAAAAAACATATAATATAGATGCATTACACAGAATGATATATTTATAAGCATTTATTTCTTTTAATTGTGATGATTATGGCTTACAGCTAGTTTAAACCCAAAATTCAATATCTCATAAAATGTGAATATTCCATAAGACCAATAAAAAAAAGGATTTTTAATACAGAAATGTTGGCTTACTGAAAAGTATGTCCATGTACAGTATAGTATTCATTCTAGACTTGGTCGGGGCTCCTTTTGCATGAATGACTGCATCAATGGGGCGTGGCATTGAGGCGATCAGCTTATGGCACTGCTGAGGTGTTATGGAAGCCCAGGTTGCTTTGATAGTGGCCTTCAGCTCGTCTGCATTGTTGGGTCTGGTGTCTCTCATCTTCCTCTTTACAATACCCCACAGATTCTCTATGGGGTTTATGTCAGGTGAGTTTGCTGGCCAATCAAGCACAGTGATACCATGGTCATTAAACCAGGTATTGGTAGTTTTGGCAGTGTGGGCAGGTGCCAAGTCCTGCTTGAAAATGAAATCAGCATCTCCATAAAGCTGGTCAGCAGAGGGACGCATGAAATACTCTAGAATTTCCTGGTAGAGGGCTGCACTGACTTTGAACTTAAAGAGGTTGTAAACCCTCTCTTTGAACTTGTACCTATAGGTAAGCCTTTAATAAGGTACTGTAAATATCTCCTAAACTTGCAGCGTTTAGGAGATATTTACTTTTAATGCAGCCAATGACGTCATCAGCACATGCGCTCTGAAGGAACCCGTGGCATTCCTTCAGAGCCCTGTGCCATGATCGGCGGCTCCCGCATGCACGCGTGGGTGTGACGTAATCGCGCCTCCGGCCAATTAGATGGCCAGAGGACGCGAACCAGGAAGCAGGACAGGCCAAACATGTCGGCTCTGAGCGGGCGGCACTGTGGGGGCTTTGTTCTAAGGTATTTCATAATGAGCTAGTATGTGATGCATACTATGCATACTAGCTCATTATGCCTTTGTCTGACAGGGTTTTTTTTTTTTTTTCATTTTTTTGAGGACGGTTTACTTCCTCTTTAATAAAACACAGTGGACCAACAGATGACATGGCTCCCAAAATCATCACTGACTGTGGAAACTTTACACTGGACCTCATGCAACTTGCATTCTGTGCCTCTCCACTCTTTCTCCAGACTCTGTGACCTTAATTTCCAAAGGAAATGCACATTTTTCCACAGTCGATGATGATATAAATATACTATATGTGTTTCACTTAATTGAATTGAATTACTGAAATAAATTAACTTTTTAAAGATATTTTTAATTTATGAGATGCACATATGACATATACATGTATATATAAATATATATATAGCCAATGAAGAGTGCACAGGAATCCGAAATCTCTCCTATTTTGAAGAAAGCTGAAAGATCACCCAATGGACAAGGATTCTGGTGTATGTATGAAATTGGAATGTCAATAAAGGCAGTCTGGTGATAAGGACATGATGCCATAGGCCTTTATCTGCATAGGTCTACATTCTGGACACCAGTGGTGGACAATCTGCGGAATATCTAGAGAGAAATCAGTGTATCCTGAATATCCCATTACCGATCTGTCTTTCTTTCTGACTTTGGCTTCTATATTGACCATTGTTCCTATTTACTCCTCCATTGCTGACCTTGGGGTAAGAACTTGACTATTTACCTGTTGGTGAACCTGATATGCTTTGAGCTATCTCTTGCAGTGCTGTTGTGCTATGTACTGTACTACACCGAATTGCTTTTTTTCAGATGTAGCCTTCTTACTCTTAGCCTCATGTCCGAGCTGGGCAGTTCCCACTGAAGCAGAAAATAGCACTGCCAGGATGTCAGTACTGCTGTATTACGACACAGATCCAGTTCTGACATAATGCCCTGCATTCACAGTATATCTCCAGTCTTCCAGATTAAATGATGCTAGGCATCATTCCACTCAGAAGACTGAAGGAGACAGCTCCAGACTGAAGGTGAGTATTGCAGCCTGAGCTATTTTTTTACACTACACGGGGGACCTGTTTTAGAATGAAAATTAATCTTGAGGTTGAGTTTTAAGCCCATTCTTCTCTTTCTGAGTGCTACAGCTTCCTGGTGTCCACCCCAGGCCAATTTTCTGATTACCACCCAGTACTGCTCTGAATTGCTGTCCAAGTTACTGACTCTGCATGCTTTCTGTATTCGAGTTGACAGTCTTGCCGCTCTATCCCTTGGGTCATCTTGGGACAGTCTCATGGTTATTCAGTCTACCGCGGTGCAGCCTCGCCATTAAAGTACCTGGTAGAGCAACGTGCTGAGCAGAAAGAAGATGCAATCTTTTACTCACATTTGGCTTTCAAGGATTTGATCACTGACATGCATTTCAAAAAAATGTTTTTACGTTGACAACCAACCCCCTGATGCTAGTTATACTAGAGCAGATCTGTTATTCTACATTCCATGCACCATGCATATGCACAACCAGTCACAAGACTTTCTGCATCTAATTTCATATTAAGGTTGAATATATTTTTATTGTTATTATTTATGAACGTAACAAATAAGCTCACAATACAACAAAAACCAGGAATATAATAAAGTTACAAGCAAATCAGTTCACACGTACCATATTGAGTCATTCAGAACAAAGATTAAGAGTGTGAACAGAACCATGTAATACAACTCATTTCATGTTAATGGACATCTCTCCAGCCAGGGAAGACCATGCAACTACTACAGGAACCTATACTGCCTAGTTACATAATGTTTCCTGCAAACAAAAAAGATCTGGCAAAGTATTGGACAAAAATGCATATTGCTCAGGTAATTCCTTCAGACCACTTTTAAATTGTAGCCATTCATATCCTGTTATTGCCATTAGTCTAGTCCAGGTCCCAGTAGGCAGTTCTAACCAGACAGCTAAATACAAAGGTGATACAAACAATATGGTAACCGTTTTACCTGTAGACAGTTTGCTTTGTAATGCACCTACTCTTATTATACATCAAATGTCTGCAGGGCCGCTGATAGGGGGGGACCACCAGCCCTCTTGTAGGGGGCCCGAGCACACAGGGGGGCCCACACAGAGAGGGGGATTAGAGATGGACAACAAATACAGAAATCTTCCTCCAGCACCTGAATCTGATCTGTCCCTCTCCCTGTTATCTGTTTTTATCTGTTGAGAAAGAGACAGTCGTCCCTCACTAATCCCCCTCCCTTGTGTGCCCCCCCCCCTCCCAGCACTTATCTCTGCTCAGGAGTTTATTTGTAACTTTGTTTCTCTCTCTCTGTC
Source organism: Pelophylax lessonae (assembly GCF_965119305.1). Taxonomy (NCBI): domain Eukaryota; kingdom Metazoa; phylum Chordata; class Amphibia; order Anura; family Ranidae; genus Pelophylax; species Pelophylax lessonae. Next base: position 577,619,326 of record NC_138769.1, on the reverse strand, counting down.
TCTCTGATCACTGAGCTCCAACTGCCCAGCCTGTATATTTTTCTCATCTCATCTTCTTTTTTATTTAACATAGTTTTTTTTTTTTTTAGATTTAGCAGGAATTATGCGAGTTATGTTATATTTGTGTCTGATCATGGTGATTTTGTTGTAATTTTAACTAAATATATCTTTATTATTTTCTTGGGGGCCCTGCCAGGTAGTCTGTATGGGGCCCCGCGATTTCTAACAGCAGCCCTGAATGTCTGCATAGCAAAAGGGTCACAACATCATTCAGAATGTTTCATTTTACAGACTCCATGCAAATTCCCAATTTACTTTAAACTCCTATTGATCATCATTAAAATTATTTACCTGATTTGCAAATCATATGCATTGGAATTCTTTTTACAGAATCTGCCTAAATGTATTCATGTGGGCTTCTTTTGAGAATCATAAACTATAAATCATGATTTTTGAGGATTAGAGAATTGCTTGATTCTCTGCCCATCAGGCAGATCTGCATGGATATTATGGAGAAATAAAAAAAATGTCAGTGTGCCGTTTCCATCTGTCTGCTCTGTGGGGATTTATACAATTCAGGAATGCAGACAACCCTGACTCATGCATTGCATGAGGCTCAGCAGATTTGATGTACCTGCATGAATGGATTTGGAAGAAATAACATTTTCATTCACTGATTTCCTTCAATTCTCTCCAATCATTGTATGGTGTTGCCCACTCGGAGCTCTCTACTCCAAACTCATCCAAGTAGTTACCTCTCCCATTTATCAGATTACAAAGCAGTTACTACCATTAAATGGCTGATTTTTTTTATTTTTTTTTTTATTTAATGCAGTCTCTTGTATCTTTTAGGAGGTAAGGTCAATTCTGTGACACATGTATTTTAAAGCTGAACTCCAGGTATGGATTTTATTGCATAATTACATTGGCTTGGATCAATGTAAGTATGCATTTTGATGCAAGTATGCATATGCCGCACTTGAGGGACCGCTGGGGAAGCAGCCATTCACTGTAGTAGTTGTGGCCGATACAGAGATTGCCTCAGTTTTCTGGGCCCTATGCCAAGCTTACTACAGTCATTCTCTGCTTCCACATTTATTGGCCAGGTATGGCATATACTATAGAAACGAAACACATAAACACTGGCGCAAGAAATATGGGACCCACAGTTTCTAAACTACTAAGAAGCTGAATACAGGATATCTATGTCAGATACATATGAAATAGTCCATGTGAAAGTCCATATATATTCTCTTCATTAACACTGAGGGCTGCTCTGCTCTGATGGCAAGTAAGAAGGAACTTGTAGGCAACTGCAAAAGTTACACAGGCGCCACTCAAAGTACTCACAAACGGGCAAATGTAAAGAGCATAAAATGTTCATAATGATGATCTATCCCTCTGGTATGTGATTCAGGATGGCTCGAGCGGTCTCAGCTGGTCAGCAAAAGCCGGTGGTAATCAGCGCTTCCTGGTATCTCTAAAGCACAGAGACACTCTCCCGACGTCACTTCCCGGATGTGACGTATAGGCGCAGGACGGATCATCATTATGAACATTTTATGCTCCTTACATTTCCCCGTTTGTGAGTACTTTGGTGTATGATTTTTATTCATATTAAACCTTCTTACTACACTTAGAGTGGCGCCGGTGTTCGTTTTTCCATGGCATATACTATACATTCTTGCATTGGTCCAAGCTGGACCAATGTAGCTTGCAATAAAATCCATACCTGGAAATCAGCATTAAAGGGATTGTAAAGTCTCTTTTTTTCTTTTTTTTTTTTTATAACAAACATGTTATACTTACCTCCTCTGTGCAGTTGGTTTTGCACAGAGCAGCCCAGATCCTCCACTTCTCGGGTCCCTCCTCTGCTATGGGGGCACCCGAGCCAAACTGCAGCTTAATGTGTCCACTCAGACACAGAGCTGTGGTTCGGCCCATGCCAGCTCTCTCTCCTGATTAGCTAAATGACTTTGATTGACAGCCGCGGTAGCCACTGGTGCCATGGCTGTGTCTCAGCCAATCAAGAGGGATTGCCTGACGGCAGAGGGACTTGTGGACATCACTGGATAGAGAGGGGGCTCAGGTAAGTATTAGGGGGTGCTGGGGAGGCTGCTTCACACAAAAGGCTTTTTATCTTAATGCGTAGAATGCATTAAGATAAAAAAACTATTCTGCCTTTACAACTCCATTAAGCCTTTCAGAAGGTAGATTATCCAGTCTTTTGATGTTCAACATGAGTAATTCCATAATAATTCACATATATTTAACTGAAGGGAGCTAATTAAAAAAAGCAAGAGTAAAGGAAATGGAAAAAATACCAGCTGTCCAAAGTGACCAAACTTTTTTCTTATATGGGAAAATAAAACAATGGAATTAACGGCCCCCCCTTCTCACCGCCCATTTTCCATTTTCTTTTCTCCATTTCTCTTTAGCTGAAAATAAGGCAACTAAAAATATCATATTCCATACCTCATGACTATTCTTCTACAAATGACTTATGGAATACTTCACAGCAATCAAAGTTCATTGCTGCACTTGTTTTTAGTTAATCCGTGGTCTTTCTGCAAACTGTAAAAAGTGACAAGTGCAGCTATAAGGTCACCTGATCTATTTTTATGTAGTTAAAAAAGATCCACCCTTCCTCCCGCTTCACTGAGTTTCCACTCTCATCTTGTCACCTTGCTGTGGTGTCCCTACTTTTATATTCAGGATAGTATGTAGCTAGATATGGGAGAACCCTTTTCACTGTCCATTTCCAATTTGGCACGAAGAACCAGCTGCCTGACAGATGTGGATCACCCTTCTTTAAAAGGTAAGTGATGTGACTTCAGCTATAGGACCAGGACCAAAATTATTTTTTGACTAAACTTCAGCTTTCAAGGATAGGCTCCCCTTTACCAACATGTAACATGTTGATAATACCATCCCCCACCTCCCTGTTACATTGGGCAGAGGTTTCAAATTTACAAATGATGAGGCTGTTAAGAGATCCACCTGCATAGCTGCATCATTTATTCACAGCTATCTGTGAATGAATAAACCACAAGTCCCATCTACTACCGCAGTAGTTCTCAATGGACTATTGAGCGCACTGACCAGCAACCTGGTAGTCCATTGACACTTCCTACAGCTCAGTAACTGTCTGTCTGTATAGAGGTACAGGCAGAGAGCTGTAAGCAGTGTCTGCAGGAGCCTGACATTGCCCCTACAAACCACTGATCCTGCACGATTGATTAGGTTGAATGGTACAAAAATGAAAACACCAAACAAAAATGTACAGTGGGTACGGAAAGTATTCAGACCCCCTTAAATTTTTCACTCTTTGTTATATTGCAGCCATTTGCTAAAATCATTTAAGTTCATTCTTCTTCCTCATGAATGTACACACAGCTCCCCATATTGACGGAAAAACACAGAATTGTTGACATTGTTGCAGATTTATTAAAAAAGAAAAACTGAAATATCACATGGTCCTAAGTATTCAGACCCTTTGCTGTGACACTCATATATTTAACTCAGGTGCTTTCCATTTCTTCTGATCATCCTTGAGATGGTTCTACACCTTCATTTGAGTCCAGCTGTGTTTGATTATACTGATTGGACTTGATTAGGAAAGCCACACACCTGTCTATATAAGACCTTCCAGATCACAATGCATGTCAGAGCAAATGAGAATCATGCGGTCAAAGGAACTGCCTGAAGAGCTCAGAGACAGAATTGTGGCAAGGCACAGATCTGGCCAAGGTTACAAAAAGATTTCTGCTGCACTTAAGGTTCCTAAGAGCACAGTGGCCTCCATAATCCTCAAATGGAAGACGTTTGGGACGACCAGAACCCTTCCTAGAGCTGGCCGTCCGGCCAAACTGAGCTATCGGGGGAGAAGAGCCTTGGTGAGAGAGGTAAAGAAGAACCCAAAGATCACTGTGGCTGAGCTCCAGAGATGCAGTCAGGAGATGGGAGAAAGTTGTAGAAAGTCAACCATCACTGCAGCCCTCCACCAGTCGGGGCTTTATGGCAGAGTGGCCCGACGGAAGCCTCTCCTCAGTGTAAGACACATGAAAGCCTGCAAGGAGTTTGCTAAAAAACACCTGAAGGACTCCAAGATAGTGATAAATAAGATTCTCTGGTCTGATGAGACCAAAATAGAACTTTTTGGCCTTAATTCTAAGCGGTATGTGTGGAGAAAACCAGGCACTGCTTATCACCTGTCCAATACAGTCCCAACAGTGAAGCATGGTGGTGGCAGCATCATGCTGTGGGGGTGTTTTTCAGCTGCAGGGACAGGACGACTGGTTGCAATCGAGGGAAAGATGAATGCGGCCAAGTACAGGGATATCCTGGACAAAAACCTTCTCCAGAGTGCTCTGGACCTCAGACTGGGCCGAAGGTTTACCTTCCAACAAGACAATGACCCTAAGCACACAGCTAAAATAATGAAGGAGTGGCTTCACAACAACTCCGTGACTGTTCTTGAATGGCCCAGCCAGAGCCCTGACTTAAACCCAATTGAGCATCTCTGAAGAGACCTAAAAATGGCTGTCCACCAACGTTTACCATCCAACCTGACAGAACTGGAGAGGATCTGCAAGGAGGAAAGGCAGAGGATCCCCAAATCCAGGTGTGAAAGACTTGTTGCATCTTTCCCAAAAAGACTCCTGGCTGTATTAGATCAAAAGGGGGCTTCTACTAAATACTGAGCAAAGGGTCTGAATACTTAGGACCATGTGATATTTCAGTTTTTCTTTTTTAATAAATCTGCAACAATGTCAACAATTCTGTGTTTTTCTGTCAGTATGGGGTGCTATGTGTACATTCATGAGGAAGAAGAATGAACTTAAATGATTTTAGCAAATGGCTGCAATATAACAAAGAGTGAAAAATGTAAGGGGGTCTGAATACTTTCCGTACCCACTGTAAAAGCATTATTTGCAAAAATCATATTAAATGTGAGTCCAGCATTAGGGCTATTGCACATGGGCTGGCTGAGCCTGTTAAGTGTAATTGCACTGTTACACTGTTTTCTCCACCCAAGTTGCATAGGTGCAGTTTACAGCCTTTCGTTGACATGAATGGCTGTGTGACACTGTACTCATGTATTGTACATGGCTATCAAACATGAGTACAGCGTATTGGTGTATGCAAAATTAATTACAATCATAGGCGTGCGCACAGGGTGTGTGGGATGTACCTAGGCACACCCTAATCACCCTGTGCGGTGCGGATTCCCCCTGCTTCCTGGCGCCTCCTGTCTCCCCCCTGCAGTGGTGCCAGCTTCCCTCCTCTCCCACCGGCTGCTGCAGGGGATGTTTCAAGATGGAGAGTGGGAGAAGGGGCCTGTAAATATTTCCTTTATTGGCCCCTTCCTTTTCTGAATATGAGTAGTGATCACTCCGGGGTTCATTCTTAAATGAAGCATAGTAAACTATGTTTAATAAGCCTCAGTTTGTGAATGAACAGGAAGCTACTCAGCACACAGCACTTCCCATTCATTCACTGTCCAGTGCAGCTGAGGCTGCAGAGAAAAGGACTGGAGAATCTCTGTTCTCTGTCTCAAAGCTGAGACATCAGGGGTCGGTTTAGACCCTTGATATTTCACCAAAGCCCCCCAATGCGGCTCCTAGAAACATTGTAAAAAAAAAAAAAAAGAAATATTGTAAAAAATATTTTAAAATATAATAAGGATAAAAAGCGCCTGACACCAATCTCTGCTCTACTGACGCAGTTCACTTCTCTGCTGATATACACATGTGTGCGTTTGAACTCTGGGGTGCACATTCTAATGCAATAGGCTGCACACTCCATTGGTTACAATAGTCACATTATACCTTTCAATTTATATCCTATCAAATAGGCTCTTGTGTACACAATTTTTGGAAAATGTAAAGGAGATTTCATAGAAGATTGAATTATATTGGCACGTGTGTCCAGTTTTCTTGGACCTCACGACGACTAAAATCAGCCCTTGTAGACTGCAGATAAACAGGTACAAACTTATGTAGGAGGATTTTATTTCATCTCTGTGTATCACCTGAGGCCAGTCACTTCACTGGGGATATACAACGATTTACGACCACTTTAACTGCGCATCAGCTTTAAAATCTGACAGCTTTTCCCCAATGCCCTCTTTGTTTATCACAAACCATTAAAATAACTCTTCCAATGTTTAGAAACTTTCAAAAGGTTGTCAGGTTGTTTTAAAATAATCTTTTAAAAAGTACCATTCAACCACTCGGGATTGACAAATCATATATCTAGTGTACTTGCTAAGGACTCATTTGGGCTAGGGTCACAAATCTGCAGATGCGGCACTGCATGGAAATCGCAAGCTTTCCCTCACCTGCAGCAAAAATGGGGTCCCAAATTATTCCTAATAGCACCCCCACAAACTGTAAAACTACAACACACATAGCATGATGCAGTTTTCCTGCAGCTGCAGTTTTGGAAAAGGTGCAGGTACTTTTTCTCTGCATTTTTTTAAGGTACGATTCATATGAATAGGCTGCTGTGCTCACGCAAACAGGAAACCACAATAGTGTGAACCCAGCCTTACACTGCGGATCACTTTTCAGAAAGCGGCACAGCTGACAGGCATTCAAGTGGCACTACTGCCGCCTTCTCAAAGATGTTTTTTTTTTTTTGCAGCCGAACCAGGTTTTTCAATAGGAATACCGTGCTGCAATTGCAAACCTAGCGTTTGGTGGTAGTGCCCGCCGAACGCAATACAAAGCAAAGCATCATAGTAAGTGTATACAGCCCTATCGGTCTGTCTTTGCAGCCTAAAGCCTTGCACACACTATTCGTTTGTTTATTTTTTTTCCAGGAAGAGCTGCTGCACTAACTATCCAATGTTAGTACAGAAATGTCCCCTGCTAAACTATTATGCTCTGACAGAGGGGTGGCCCCCTGCCAAAACACTCGGATCAGGGCTGAGAGTCGATCAGCAGACCTGTTGCCCCTGCAACTAAACTAATTAGGGGATTGGAGGACCTTACCTATGAAGAGCGGCTGCAATCGCTCGATTTATTTTCCCTGGAGAAGAGACGTCTGAGAGGGGACATGATAGCAATTTATAAATATCTTAATGGGGATCTCAGCTTAGAAAAAAAGCTGTTCATTCGAAGGAATTGCATGAGGACTCGAGGACATACAATGCGATTAGAGGAGAAGCGTTTTAACCTCAGGCAACGTGGGGGGTTCTTTACTGTTAGGGCTACAAGATTGTGGAATTGTCTACCACAAGAGGTGGTTTCTGCGGGTAGTATGGTGACTTTCAAAAGACTCTTAGACTTACATCTCAAGGATCAGGAGATAAAGGGCTATGTTAGATGATTACAGTCACACACACCTACACAGGTTGAACTGGATGGACTATTGTCTTTATTCAACCTCACCTACTATGTAACATAAAGGCTGGCTTCTGTCGGACCGACTCCAGTACACACGGGCCGAATGTCGGCCGGTTTCTATTGAACTGGCCGATGCTTCCCGACATTCGGGCCGTGTGTATTAAGCTGAAGGTGCAGTCGAGTGGGGCAATAAAACCAACAGCCTTTTTTTACTGCCCACTGAGCAAAAGTGTAAACTAGGCGCAAAGGTTCCAGTTGACTGTTTATGGGTACATCCTGTAAAAAAAAAAAAAGCTGCCAAGAGCATTAAAGTTAAGTAAAAAAGCTGATTTTTATCTATTCTCCATGCTGGTCTGAAAATGATGTCTATGAATTAGGATGGTCACATACGTTAGGATTTCTCTTGTTTAGCCTGCGGACTGAATGAAATCAATCACTTAAATCCCCCATCCATGCTCAACAGTGCAGATGGATAAATCTACAGTACCGCCAATTGTACTGTATTCTAACAGCCGCTATCTGCGAATGCCAGAATGGGCAAACAGTGCCAGCATCTGTCTGGATGCAGGTGCTGTCCAGCTGAGAATTTTCTAACCAGCTACTTCTAGAAAAAAGTCAATAGACTAAGGGCTCTTTCACACGGGCGGTGCGCCCGACGGAGCCTGTTCTGCTCAGCGGGGGATCGATCCGCCGATCCCCACTGAGCAGGCGGATGACAGCTCGTCTCCGCTCTGTGTGCAGAGACTGAGCTGTCAGATCCCCGCCTGTCCTCTATGGGGAGATCGGATGAGAACGGACCGTTCTCATCCGATCCCATCCGATCCGATCCTCCAGACGGATATATAATAGGGTTTCCATCTGTTCGGATTTCACAAACAAGATCGGAATCGGATAGCAGCGGCTGTCAGCGGAGATGTCTCCGCTGACACCCGCTGCCCCATAGGGATATATCCCTATATAGGGATATAGGAATGCATTAAGGATCCGATCAGGTCCGCCTGAAAAACTGACAGGCAGAGCCGCTGGCGAACTCCACCAGTGTGAAAGGAGCCTTTGAGCCCGGTGATCCTGATAGCACCACCCACGAAATGTATCTCAGACAATTCAGCAGGAATCAGCGGAAATTCAATCTATGTATGGCCAGCTTTAGATATTTGATAAATAATGCCAAAACCGTGGCCATCGCTAAGTTCAATTTTAGTGGTCAAGTATTACTAAAGCCTCCAACTTCACTAAGGTCTTATTAATAGGACCCTGGCTTTCACAACATCCTGCATCCTTTTCTAAAAAGCTCAAAGGTCAAATTCAATGAAACTACAGAAAATGTAGGATGAGAGACAAACGGCTGTTTGATGTATAGTATACAGAATATGGAAATGTATTATATCAGATTAAAATGGCTGTGCACAAGATAGATGGCATATGCAGCTTACATATAAATACAGTGCATACGGAAAGTATTCACAGCGCTTCACTTTTTCCACATTTTGTTATGTGACAGCCTTACTCCAAAATGGATAAAATTCATTGTTTTCCTCAAAATACTATAAACAATTCTCCATAATGACAATGTGAAAGAAGTTTATTTGAAATTGTTGCAAATATTCTAAAAATAAAAAAAAACGCAAATAATCCCCTGTACAAAATTATTCACAGCCGTTGCTCAATACTTTTTTGAAGCACCTTTGGCACCAATTATAACCTCAAGTCTTTTTGAGTATGATGCTACATGCTTGGCACACCTATTTTTGGGCAGTTTCTCCCATTCTTCTTTGCAGGACCTCTCAAACTCCATCAGGTTGGATAAGGAGCGTCGGTGCACAGCCATTTTCAGATCTCTCCAGAGATGTTCTATTGGGTTCAAGTCTGGGCTCTGGCTGGGCCACACAAGGACATTTACAGAGTTGTCCAGTAGCATCGCCTTTATTTTCTTGGCTGTGTGCTTAGGGACATTGTCCTGTTAGAAGATGAACATTTGCCCCAGTCTGAGGTCCAGAGCGCTCTGGAGCAGGTTTTCACCAAGAATGTCTCTGTACTTTCCTGTATTCATCTTTCCCTCTATCCAAACTAGTCCTCCAGTTCCTGCTGCTGAAAAACATCCCCACAGCATTATGCTGCCACCACCATGCTTCACTGTAGGGATGGTATTGGCCAGGTGATGAGCGGAGCGGTGCCTGGTTTCCTCTAGACACAACGCTTGCTTTTCAGGCTAAAGAGTTCAATCTTTGTTTCATCAGACCAGAGAATTTTGTTTCTCATGGTTTGAGAGTCCTTCAGGTGCCTTTTGGCAAACTCCAGGTGGGCTGTCATGTGCCTTTTACTGAGAAGTGGCTTCCGTCTGACCACTCTACCATACAGGCCTGATTGGTGGAGTGCTGCAGAGATGGTTGTTCTTCTGGAAGGTTCTCCTCTCTCCACAAAGAAATGCTGGAGCTCTGTTAGAGTGACCACCGGGTTCTTTGTCACCTCCCTGACTAAGGCCCTTCTCCCTCGATCGCTTCGTTAGGCCAGGCGGCCCGCTCTGGGAAGAGTTTTGGTGGTTCCAAACTTCTTCCTTTTATGGATGATGGAGGTCACTGTGCTCATTGGGACCTTCAATGCTGCAGAAATTTTCTGTACCTTGATGCAATCCTGTCTACAGACAATTCCTTGGACTTCCTGGCTTGATTTGTGCTCTGCCATGCACTGAAAACTGTGGGACCTTATATAGACAGGTGTGTGGCTTTCCAAATCATGTCCAATCAACTGAATTTTCCACAGGTGGACTCCAATCAAGTTGTAGAAACATCTCAAGGATAATCACTGGAAACAGGATGCACCTGAGCTCTATTTTGAGCGTCATGGCAACGGCTGTGAATACTTTTGTACATGGGACTTTTTTAGTTTTTTTATTTTCAATAAATTTGCAAAGATTTAAAACAAACTTCTTTCATGTTGTCATTATGGGGTATTGTTTGTAGAATTTTGAGAAAAATAATGAATTATGGAATAAGACTGTAACATAGAAAAATGTAGAAAAGGTGAAGCACTGTAAATCCTTTCTGGATGCACTGTACTTAGGTTCATCTGTACATATTCACATTTTCTAATTTTTAGTTGTGATATTAGAGCTGCATGAATAATCATTAAAAAAAAAATCATGATCTGGAATCACCCCTCCTTACGATCTTAAAACGGCATGTCCTCGGTTTTACAGAGCAGTTCTCTGCTCACTCACAGCTGTCAAAAAAAAAAAGAGCCTCCAGCAAATATTTATCAACATTGTTAAGGAGATAACTATAAACACAATGTTTTACAATGTATCATTTACTTCTTATGTATCATTTCCTTCTTTTAGATAAAAGGAATGAACTTCCTTCTGTAAGTGAGGGCAGTTTAACCTCTTCAAGACTTAGGCTTCTTTCACACGGCCGCTCAGTTTATTTCGTCCGCTGCGGCACTTTTTTTTTTTTTACGGACACGGATGGCACTTGTGTCATCCAGTCCGTATGTCCGCATATCATCCCATCCATTTGCGGATGATATACAGACATAATGTATGTCTATGTGATTGCGGATGTCAGTGGATGACACAGCTGACATCCGATTTTGCGTCCTTTCCGTTTTTTAAACGGAAGAAAAAAAGGGTTCTGTTTCGCTACAAAAAAACGGAACAGAACTTAAAGGACGCAAATCTGATGTCAGCGGTCATCCGCAATCCCATTGACATGCATTATGTCCGTATATCACCCGCAAACGGATGGGGTGATATACGGACATACGGAACGCCCGTGTGAAAGAGGCCTTAGCCTTTTTCTGACACTTGCTGCTTACAAAAGTTAAAAAGAGTATTTTTTGCTAGAAAAGTACTTAGAACCCCCGAACATTATATATATATTTTTTAGCAGAGACCCTAGAGCAGTGATGGCGAACCTTGGCACCCCAGATGTTTTGGAACTACATTTCCCATGATGCTGCAATACACTGCAGAATGCATGAACATCATGGGAAATGTAGTTCCAAAACATCTGGAGCGCCAAGGTTCGCCATCACTGCCCTAGAGAATAAAATGGTGATCATTGCAGTCTTTTCGTCACACTGTATTTGCTCAGAAGTCTTCCAAACACAGTTTTTTGGGGAAAAGTACACTTTAATTAATCGAAAAAAAAAAAAAAAACAGTAAAGTTAGCCCAATTTTTTTGTATAATGTAAAAGATGATGTTACGCCGACATTTGTGATCTTTATTTTAGGCAAAAAAAAAAATCGAGATTTTCATTTTATCCAGAATCATGCAGCTCTATATAATAATATCACTGCTTTCTGAAAGCAAGTTCTTTTTAAAGCCTAAATTCACCCTTTCAACACAATTGTCAAAGGCCCCAGTGGGTAAAAAGCTGTGTAGCTTAATAAAAAATGTTGATTAAAGAGGCGCTCCACCCAAAAGGGGACCCCCTCCCCTCCACTGCCACATTTGGCACTTTTTGGAGGGGAGCGGGTACCTGGTTTTGACAGGTACCCACTCCCCCTTCCGGCTAGGGTCGCCATGGTGATCTTGAAGTATGTCCGGCCCCTCCTCCTTCCCCCACTGCCTTCTGGGACACACACAGGTCCCAGATGAAGGCAGGACCTTTCGGAATATGCAGTTGGACTTGGCCATGCTCAGTAGGAATCTGAAGCTGAAGGCTTCACTGTCGGTTTCCCTTAGTGAAGGTGTCGGCTCCTGCACCCAAAGCCGTTTGAAGAATCCTCTTGAGGTGCCAACATCACCATGGTCAGTTCTCTAGCTGTGCTGGGAACTCAGCCTGCTCTCCTCCAATCAGACTTGTCCTGACACACCCCTCCCCAGCACAGCCTTTTACTGGGAAGCTCAGTGTGCTGCTGTTTCTCCTCTCCTAACTCTCTATGCAGCTGAGAACAGAGGGTATGTGATCACTTACAAAAAAAAAAAGGAAGGGGGTATTTATATTCGGAATGAGTTGTATTACAGTGTCAGCATTCTCAAACTAAACTGGTTACATCAATACACACCAAGTCTAAGAATATAATCTACAGGGTATTCTCCATGTATCTGTCACATGGATGTAATGTCATAGGGTAAGTAAACTCGTGGTAGAGAGGTTGTTTTTATCCTCTGGTTTGTTGGCTCAGTTTGACTACTTTTTGATTGCCAGAGGCATTAATGTGACACAGCCAATGTAGTTTTACCATGGATAAACAACATTTAAAAGAGTTGTAAAGTCAGGAAGGTTTCCTTTATTTTAATGCATTTGAAGCATTAAGATAAACAGCTTTCTGTGTATAGCAGCCCCCCCCCCCCCAGCACCCCTAATACTTACCTGTGCCCCCTCTCTGTCCAGCGATGTCCACGATTCCCTCGGCCATCCTGGGACTCTCCCTCCTAATTGGCTGTGATTCAGCCGTGGTGCCATTGGCTCCTGCGGCTGTCAACCAAAGTCAGTGAGCCAATCAGGAGAGAGGGGGCGTGGCAAAATGGCAGCTCCATGTCTGAATGGACGCATGGAGCTGAAGCTCAGCTCGGTTGCCCCCAGCAAGCTGTGGGGGCACTCGGCAGGAGGGAGGGGTTAGGAGCAACAACGAGGGACCTGAGAAGAGGAGGATCCTGGCTGCTCTGTGCAAAACCAACTGCACAGAGGAGGTAAGTATAACATGTTTGTTATTTTTTTTTTATTTATTTATTTTTTTAAACGAGACTTTACTATAACTTTTTAAAAAGGACCTAACAAAAAAAGAGCAAGATGTAATACAAAGTCAGTCCAGACCTGTTCCCTGACACGTCAACAAACACACTCACTGATGTACGACAACATTTTAGATGAAAGAGAACCCATCTCCATACTATTCATTCAACAACTATCGTCCCATAAGATTATATGTGCATTTATTGTATTTTATGCATGTTATTTTCCTGTAAAAATGACTAAAAGCCCTTAAACTGTTGCTGATTGCCACCATCATGGATGTGATGTCAGTAGCCCAAGCAGGCTCAGAGCTGTAGCTCAAGTGAGAGTCTATACTATTCCCCTTCGGTCCTTTATCAGCTACCACATAAGGCTCCATGTACACGGGACTTTGTTAAAAGTCCCTTTGAATGCTGGAATTTTTAGGACGTTTGAAACGTCCGTTCGGTCGCGTTTGTACCCGCGTTTAGCGGGCGTTTAGCGGGCGTTTGCGTTTAGAACCGTTCCTAGAGGTCAAAAAAATGATTCCCCTTTAAAATGGAAAAACGCGAACGCCAAACGCAGGTCATCGCATTCGGTCGCGTTTTTGCATTTGAAACGCCGGGAAACACACGTTCGAACGCAAATAATTGCCTTCTAAAAAAAGTCCCTGAACGCAACTGCCCGCAAACGACCTGGTGTACATGGACAGATAAGATAAAATGTAGATGGGTTCAGGGGCTTCTAAAAAAAACGCCCAACTGCTCCTAAACGGCCATTTCCAGCGTCCCGTGTACATGGAGCCTTAAAGGTTTTGTAGGGAGGTGAGGGGAGGGGTGGAGGAGCTTGACCAGCACAGACAGTAATTAATGGCTCCCAGAAGAGGAGAGGGTTATGACTTTCAAGAATGGTGGGAACTGTGCTAGGAAAAGGACCTTTCTGAAGTACAGTAGTTACATTTGCAAATTCAGAGGCGCATTGCAAGTGAATAAAAAAAATATATATATATGGAAGGGGAAAATGCTGCAGGTAAGCATTGAAAAGACTTGATTATTCTGTGCTTTTACCTGCAATTTTTTTTAAGGTTGGGGGTAGGGTCACTTTACATGGTCCATTTAGCTGTACCATGGATATACATTACTATACCTGCTTGCCGCCAAGTGACGTACTGCTAAGCAGTGGCAGTCATGACCTCAGTATCTTTCTTTTTTTTTTTTTTAGTCAGTGATGCTGTACAATGTAAAAGCAATCCTAGCAGCTTATTAACCACTAGATTGCTTTTACAGGCAGCGGGAGGGATCATTTTATCCCACCCCCCCCCCCCCCCCCAACACCCTCCAGTGCCTCTCCAGGCTTTCCCATCCCACCAGGGAGCCCAGGACTGAAGCTGATCATAGAGTTGATTGGGGACCAGAACATCCCTGATCATCTCTATGGTCTAAGAGACCAGAAGTGACGTGTATTTAGTCACTCCTGGTTTCGGCAGAAGGTAAAAAGTCCAAATTTGGACTGGGGAAGCATGTGTTCAAACAGATTTTTGTTTGGGCAGATGTCTCAGTAAAGAGGACCTGTCATGCTTTATTGCTAACAGAAGGGATGTTTACATTCCTTGTGATAGCAATTAAAGTTATTTAAAAAATGTAAGAGACAGTGTAAATAAAATAAAATAAATAAAAAAATATATTTTTTGCTATCATGCGCAAAGATGAATGCACACGCTGTTCCTGCGTCTGTACATAACCGTGACTGCACCACACGTGTGAGTTATCAGCATTGCACCACACATGTGAGTTATCAGCATGAGCGTCAGATCGAGAGCAATAATTCTAGCATCAGACCTCATGTGTTAATCTGAAAGGGTGACCTGTAAAGGCTTTTAAAGCATGACCTATGGTTAATAGGACGTACATAGTTTGTCACGTTCCATGGGCATTCGCAATTTTAAAGCGTGACATCTTTGGTATCTATTTACTCGGCGTAATATCATCTTTTATATTTTTGAGTCCCAATTTACAAGAAAAAAGCATGTGATAACGTGGAGCCTTTCCAGACCAGTCCTCGGACAACCCTGACATGGTAAGTAAATCTAGAATTAAAGTATCACGCCACAAAATTTGAGTCCAAAGGATAAGTTTATTTCAAACAAAAATTCTATATATCATTGCATACTCCTCCCCTTCATCAGGAAACAAAGATAGAAACCGGGCATGTGGACTCAAAGAATAGCGCAGACTTTTTTAATGATGAGTGGCCTGGCACAGCAATGATGAGCGATTGGTTCCACATACCCACCGGTCAAGCCCTGATGAAAGGGGGGGGGGGAGAGTAGGGCCCCAGAAACACATTGGCTTTTATATACTAAATATCTGGAAAAAAACTATCTTTTGGACTACATTTTTCTCAATCGCAACCCCAGGTAAGTGTGGAAAATCTTTGGGTGTGCAGAGAAGCTAAAAGCCCAACATTCACATTCTCCACAGCCGCACCACCATAATAATATTGGCATGACAATTTTCAACCAAACTGATTTCCAGCTCCTTAAACCTACAACATGATGCCAAACAAGATTTCAGCCTAATGCTGGCCACACATTATACAATCTTCTTGTTCCTTTAGCTTTACCAAAACCATATAATAGGTTATATAGGTCAAACATAAACACTTTCAAATTTGTATGTGTTCAGGCAGGCCCTTGCGCTACATAGTTGTAGTTGTAAATCTAAAGAAATTGAACAAGAAAATGATATAATATATTGCCAGCCTAAGGTCTAGTCTTATATGTGCTCAGCCTGGACAGACCCATTACCCCCTGACACCCAACACTCTCCCCTCCCTTGTACAGGCCCATCTGACATAAGTAACAATATTCAGTGATGGATCATGTAGACATTGCAAATTCCTTTCAAGGAGAATCACTGCTTCCAGACAACCTCCTTCCCATAAGAGAAAGAAAAATGTGACATTTGTAGAAGGGGCTGGCACATCATGTTGGTGATGGGGGTTCCATCATTGATTGTCACTTATGATCAGGGGTGCTGGCAGACTATGGAGGGGGGAGGGGGCAAGAGGCCCATCGCACAGTCTATGCACACTTCAGAACAATGAGCAATCAGTACACATCCCAACAACATCGCTATATACAGGGACATTGTAGTGTCTATACAGAAGTGAGGACACCCAGCACCATTGCTATATACAGGGACACTGTAATGTCTATACAGGACACCCAGCACCATTGCTATATACAGGGACATTGTAATGTCTATACAGGACACCCAGCACCATTGCTATATACAGGGACATTGTAATGTCTATACAGGACACCCAGCACCATCGCTATATACAGGGACATTGTAGCGTCTATACAGGACACCCAGCACCATCGCTATATACAGGGACATTGTAGTGTCTATACAGGACACCCAGCACCATCGCTATATACAGGGACATTGTAGCGTCTATACAGGACACCCAGCACCATCGCTATATACAGGGACATTGTAGTGTCTATACAGGACACCCAGCACCATCACTATATACAGGGACATTGTAGTGTCTATACAGGACACCCAGCGCCATTACTATATACAGGGACATTGTAGTGTCTATACAGGACACCCAGCACCATCACTATATACAGGGACATTGTAGTGTCTATACAGAAGTCAGGACACCCAGCACCATCACTATATACAGGGACATTGTAGTGTCTATACAGAAGTCAGGACACCCAGCACCATCACTATATACAGGGATATTGTAGTGTCTATACAGAAGTCAGGACACCCAGCACCATCGCTATATACAGGGACATTGTAGTGTCTATACAGAAGTCAGGACACCCAGCACCATCACTATATACAGGGATATTGTAGTGTCTATACAGAAGTCAGGACACCCAGCACCGTTCACAGCGAGCATTACAGAGAAGACAACACACAGTGCAAGTTCTCTCCTCTGTGCAATCCAAGTGGGAAACTCTTCTATGCTGGAGATGTATGTGAGTGCATGCTGGGGCTGTGCTGGCCGCACACATTACACATCGGAATGTCAGAGACATCATCAGAAAACACCACACACTGCTGGCTGGAGAAAGTCAGAGGACACTGGAAATCAGAGATCGGGGACAGAGTCAGAGCAGGAAGGCTGGGATCGGGGCACAGAGGGGGATCGGGGGGGTCGGGGGACAGAGGAGGATCGGGGGACAGGGGGGGTCGGGGGAAGGAGGGGGATCGGGGGGGTCGGGGGACAGGGGGGGTCGGGGGAAGGAGGGGGATCGGGGCGCAGAGGGAGATCGGGGTGTAGAGGGAGATCGGGGTAAAGACATACAGAGAGAAGGGATATAGCGGGATCGCACTCACCTCTCACCCGGGCGTAGCAGCAGCTGCACTGAGACAAGACTTTACGGAAGAGGTTTTGGCAAGCACAGCCGTGGCGTGGTTTGCCCCCTCTCATTGCTCCCCAGGCATGGCGATGCCGAGCCCCCCACTCCAGAGCATGCCGGTGAGGAGGATGATGATGGTACACCCCCGCTGTGTCCCCCCTGGAGAAGAGGAGCGGAGGAGGGAGGAGCGGACAGATCTACACTACGAGACAAGCGGAGAGAAGAGCCAGCTGCTGCCCTAATACTGGAGAGGAGCTGAACGGCTGTACGGAGCTGTCACTGAGAGCTGAGCTCTAGGAGGAGTCAGTGCGGCTCTTCCATACAATGAGTCTTCCCCCCACCACCCTCCATCACTGCACCGATCACCCCACACACACCACCTTCCATACAATGCTTCTCATCCTCCATCACTGCACCGATCACCCCACACACACCACCTTCCATACAATGCTTCTCATCCTCCATCATTGCACCGATCACCCCACACACCCCACCTTCCATACAATGCTTCTCATCCCCCATCACTGCACCGATCACCCCACACACACCACCTTCCATACAATGCTTCTCATCCTCATCACTGCACCGATCACCCCACACACACCACCTTCCATACAATGCTTCTCATCCTCCATCATTGCACCGATCACCCCACACACCCCACCTTCCATACAATGCTTCTCATCCCCCATCACTGCACCGATCACCCCACACACACCACCTTCCATACAATGCTTCTCATCCCCCATCACTGCACCGATCACCCCACACACACCACCTTCCATACAATGCTTCTCATCCCCCATCACTGCACCGATCACCCCACACACACCACCTTCCATACAATGCTCCTCATCCTCCACCACTGCACCGATTACCCCACACACACCACCTTCCATACAATGCTTCTCATCCTCCATCACTGCACCGATCACCCCACACACACCACCTTCCATACAATGCTTCTCATCCTCCATCACTGCACCGATCACCCCACACACACCACCTTCCATACAATGCTTCTCATCCTCCATCATTGCACCGATCACCCCACACACCCCACCTTCCATACAATGCTTCTCATCCCCCATCACTGCACCGATCACCCCACACACACCACCTTCCATACAATGCTTCTCATCCTCCATCACTGCACCGATCACCCCACACACACCACCTTCCATACAATGCTTCTCATCCTCCATCACTGCACCGATCACCCCACACACACCACCTTCCATACAATGCTTCTCATCCTCCATCACTGCACCGATCACCCCACACACACCACCTTCCATACAATGCTTCTCATCCCCCATCACTGCACCGATCACCCCACACACACCACCTTCCATACAATGCTTCTCATCCTCCATCACTGCACCGATCACCCCACACACACCACCTTCCATACAATGCTTCTCATCCTCCATCATTGCACCGATCACCCCACACACCCCACCTTCCATACAATGCTTCTCATCCCCCATCACTGCACCGATCACCCCACACACACCACCTTCCATACAATGCTTCTCATCCTCCATCACTGCACCGATCACCCCACACACACCACCTTCCATACAATGCTTCTCATCCTCCATCACTGCACCGATCACCCCACACACACCACCTTCCATACAATGCTTCTCATCCTCCATCACTGCACCGATCACCCCACACACACCACCTTCCATACAATGCTTCTCATCCTCCATCACTGCACCGATCACCCCACACACACCACCTTCCATACAATGCTTCTCATCCTCCATCACTGCACCGATCACCCCACACACACCACCTTCCATACAATGCTTCTCATCCTCCATCACTGCACCGATCACCCCACACACACCACCTTCCATACAATGCTTCTCATCCTCCATCACTGCACCGATCACCCCACACACCACCTTCCATACAATGCTTCTCATCCCCCATCACTGCACCGATCACCCCACACACACCACCTTCCATACAATGCTTCTCATCCCCATCACTGCACCGATCACCCCACACACACCACCTTCCATACAATGCTTCTCATCCTCCATCACTGCACCGATCACCCCACACACACCACCTTCCATACAATACTTCTCATCCCCCATCACTGCACCGATCACCCCACACACACCACCTTCCATACAATGCTTCTCATCCCCCATCACTGCACCGATCACCCCACACACACCACCTTCCATACAATGCTTCTCATCCCCCATCACTGCACCGATCACCCCACACACACCACCTTCCATACAATGCTTCTCATCCTCCATCACTGCACCGATCACCCCACACACACCACCTTCCATACAATGCTTCTCATCCCCCATCACTGCACCGATCACCCCACACACACCACCTTCCATACAATGCTTCTCATCCTCCATCACTGCACCGATCACCCCACACACACCACCTTCCATACAATGCTTCTCATCCCCCATCACTGCACCGATCACCCCACACACACCACTTTCCATACAATGCTTCTCATCCCCCATCACTGCACCGATCACCCCACACACACCACCTTCCATACAATGCTTCTCATCCTCATCACTGCACCGATCACCCCACACACACCACCTTCCATACAATGCTTCTCATCCCCCATCACTGCACCGATTACCCCACACACACCACCTTCCATACAATGCTTCTCATCCTCCATCACTGCACCGATCACCCCACACACACCACCTTCCTTACAATGCTTCTCATCCCCCATCACTGCACCGATCACTCCACACACACCACCTTCCTTACAATACTTCTCATCCTCCATCACTGCACCGATCACCCCACACACACCACCTCCCATACAATGCTTCTCATCCCCCATCACTGCACCGATTACCCCACACACACCACCTTCCATACAATGCTTCTCATCCCCCATCACTGCACCGATCACCCCACACACACCACCTTCCATACAATGCTTCTCATCCTCCATCACTGCACCGATCACCCCACACACACCACCTTCCATACAATGCTTCTCATCCCCCATCACTGCACCGATTACCCCACACACACCACCTTCCATACAATGCTTCTCATCCCCATCACTGCACCGATCACCCCACACACACCACCTTCCATACAATGCTTCTCATCCTCCATCACTGCACCGATCACCCCACACACACCACCTTCCATACAATGCTTCTCATCCCCCATCACTGCACCGATCACCCCACACACACCACCTTCCATACAATGCTTCTCATCCTCCATCACTGCACCGATCAGCTCACACACACCACCTTCCATACAATGCTTCTCATCCCCCATCACTGCACCGATCACCCCACACACACCACCTTCCATACAATACTTCTCATCCCCCATCACTGCACCGATCATCCCACACACACCACCTTCCATACAATGCTTCTCATCCTCCATCACTGCACTGATCACCTCACACACACCACCTTCCATACAATGCCTCTTATCCCCATCACTTTACCAATCACTCCGCACACACCACCTTCCATACAATGCCTCTTATCCCCATCACTGCACTGATCAACCGACTGATGGGGTAGCCATGGGGGCCAAATTTGCTCCGAGTTTGGCTAATCTATTTATGGCCAGAAGCCATATACTATAAACAGTGGAATAATTTACTACTGTATAAACGTTATATCGATGACATTCTGTTGTTATGGAAGGGGGATGAGGCTACTTTGCAAGATTTCATGTCCTATTTAAACGAGAATACCCTGAATATCCAATTATCATTTACTTACAGTAAAGTTGAAGTCAATTTTCTGGATTTTAGTTTAAAACTAATAAACGGAAAGAATTGTACCAAATCTTTTTTTAGATCTACAGATCGCAACAGTTACATCCCTCTTGGTGGTTGCCACCACCCTACATGGCTTAAAAATATTCAGAAAGGACAGTTTTTAGGTATGGGACCCAAGTGTCTTATTCTTGATGATTATTTTCAGCAATCCTCTGTTCTAAAGACCAGGTTCCTTGCAAAGGGTTTTAACTAAACCACTTTGGATTAGACGATTGAGAAGGTTGCCCACCTAAACAGAAGCTCTTTATTGACATCGAATAATACTAAACCACAGGAGAAGAAATTGTTCTCCCCAGTTATTACTAATTTTTCGGTCCAACACTATCAAATTAAACGATTATTCAAAATTGATGGAACAACTTACAAGCAGACCCAATACTAAAAACCATCTTGCCAGATAAATGGGAGGTGGTTTTTAGACGTGCTTCAAAAACCCTACTTTTTTACCAAATTAAAACTATTTTTCCCCTGTAACAGGTGTATGATCTGCACTGCAAACACAGAAAGGAAAAGAAAGATTACCAATTTCTCCTCCACTATCACATGTAGAGAGTATTTAATTGAAAATTTCATTTCCTGTGAATCTACACATGTGGTGTATCTTCTTGAGTGCTCCTGTAATAAACAATGCATTGGCAGGACCACCAGGAGACTGAGAGACAGGTTATGAGAACATGTTTATAACATTAGGAAAGGCTACAGACACCACAGCTTATCTGCTCATTTTAGAAGCTGTCAGAGTAGAGACCCAAATTCCCTTAAATTTGTAGGCATAGCAAAACCTGAACCCCATTGGAGGGGATTTCACCGCACCAGAGAGATTTCTAAGTGAGAAATGAAATGGTTACAGTATATGAATTCAAATGTTTTTCCCCCACGGCAGAGGCGTAACTAGAGCCTTCAGGGCCCCGATGCAAGAAACCATGAAGGGCCCCCCCAGATCCCTGGCCGGGGCCCTTCCCTTCAAGACCAGGGCTCTTCCCACTAATCCTGGGGCTCTTTACTCTCGTTGCATGGCCTTCTATTACGGTCCCGCAGCAGGATCCTTTCACAAGTTCTGCAGTGGGCTCCCTTCCTGCAATCTTTGGGCCTCCCCACAGTGGTGCAATGCCAGGGTCCGGTCGCAAGTGTGACTTTTGCAATCCTGGAAGTTCACCCACTGGTTTGCTACTGGGCCCCCTGGAGCATGGGGCCCAGTAGCAATCGCAACCCCTGCAACCCCTGTAGTTACGCCCCTGCCCCACGGGGTTGAATGTGGAATGGGATGTCAACTGTTTCATCGACCCCCGCCGAGTGTTGGTGGGGCATTTGACATCTCATTCCATGAACTGGTTAGTTACACATACTATCCTCTGTACGTCTTTTATTGTTTCCGAAAACCCACTTTGGGGTTGTCATATGTCAATATGCAGTCTTTATCCACTATATTAGATTCCCATTCACATTTTTCCTTTAAGTTTCATGTAACATTTATTATTATATATAAAGTATCTCACCCCTCACATTTTTGTAAATATTTTATTATATCTTTTCATGTGACAACACTGAAGAAATGACACTTTGCTACAATGTAAAGTATATCCCTCACATTTTTGTAAATATTTTATATCTTTTCATGTGACAACACTGAGCTGACACTGACAACACTGAAGAAATGACACTTTGCTACAATGTAAAGTGGTGAGTACACCCCTCACATTTTTGTAAATATTTTTCATGTGACAACACTGAAGAAATGAAACTTTGCTACAATGTAAAGTAGTGAGTGTACAGCTTGTATGAGTCCCGGTTCACACTAGGGCGACCTGTGAGGCGACCTGGTCGCCTCACTGGTCGCCGTAGGTCGCCTCCCATAGGGAAGCTGCGGACCCGTTCTAATAGGAGCGACACAAGTCGCTCCGACTTAGAAAAAGGGTCCGGAGCTTCTTTGGGGCGACCAGGAGGCGACCGCCATAGACTTCAATGTTATGAAGTCCGTGGCTGCCGCTCCGAGGTCGCGGCGCGCTGCTCGCACCGCGACCTCGGAGGTCACGGTGCGAAGTAGCGTCGCCCCTATGTGAACGGGGCCTAACAGTGAAAATTTGCTGTCCCCTCAAAATAACCCAACACACAGCCATTAATGTCTAAAGTGCTGGCAATAAAAGTGAGTGCACCCCTAATTGAAAATGTGCAAATTGGGCCCAATTAGCCATTTTCCCTCCCCAGTGTCATGTGACTCCTTAGTGTTACAAGGTCTCAGGTATGAATGGGGAGCAGGTGTGTTAAATTTGGTGTTATCGCTCTCACTCTCTCATACTAGTCACTGGAAGTTTAACATGGCACCTCATGGCAAAGAACTCTCTGAGGGGCTGAAAAAAAAGAATTGTTGCTCTACATAAAGATGGCCTAGGCTATAAGAAGATTGCCAAGACCCTGAAACTGAGCTGCAGCACGGTGATCAAGACTATACAGCCGTTTACCAGGACAGGTTCCACTCAGAACAGGCCTCATTATGGTTGACCAAAGAAGTTGAGTGCACGTGCTTAGCATCATATCCAGAGGTTGTCTTTGGGAAGTAGACGTATGAGTGCTGCCAGGATTGCTGCAGAGGTTGAAGGGGTGGGGGTCAGCCTGTCAGTGCACTGGGGAGCTACAGTTCATTGAGGGAACCATGAATGCCAACATGTACTGTGACATACTGAAGCAGAGCATGATCCCCTTCCTTCGGACGCTGGGCCACAGGGCAGTATTCCATTATGATAATGACCCCAAACACACCTCCAAAATGACCACTGCCCTGCTAAAGAAGTTGAGGGTAAAGGTGATGGACTGGCCAAGCATGTCCCCAGATGGAAGGTGGAGGAGTGAAAGGTCTCTAACATCCACCAGCTCTGTGATGTCATCATGGAGGAGTGGAAGAGGACTCCAGTGGCAACCTGTGAAGCTCTGGTGAACTCCATGTCCAAGAGGGTTAAGGTAGTGCTTGAAAATAACGGTGGCCACACAAAATTGTGACACTTTGGGCCCAGGCTGGACATTGTGACCTAGGGGTGTACTCACTTTTGTTGCCAGCAGTTCAGACATTAATGTGTTAAGTTATTTTGAGGGACAGCAAATGTACACTGTTATACAAGCTGTACACTCACTACTTTACATTGTAGTAAAGTGTCATTTCTTCAGTGTTTTCACATGAAAAGATATAATAAAATATTTACAAAAATGTGAGGGGTGTACTCATTTTGTGAGATACTGTTATGTTTTAGACAATGAATAGAACTTTTTCGCTGCACATGCGTGTGAGTTACATCATCACACTTTGGCCAAACAACTGGAGCCCAAGAAACCACAGAGACCAGATGAAGATGGAATCCCTCTTAGTAGTGAAAGCACACTGCTGGAGAGATCTCTTTTTTAGGTTAGAAAACATAATTAGGGGCTCATCCACACAGGTACTCTGGCTGTGTGAAGGAGAGGTCTGGGTTGGAGCTGCCTGTCATTCTATGGGGATGCAGTGCCTGTACGAACACAGCCGCAGGCCCCAATTGGATAGGTGTGCAGGTGTGTGGCCCCCAAATGCACACTGTCTGTGTTTGGGCCGTACACCTGCACCCCCACACCTGTCAAATTAAGGCTTGCAGCTGTGTTTGTACAGATCCAGGTGGCTCAGGCCACATAAATGAACCCCTGATTCACACTGTACAGACCACAGCACCCATGGGCATGAGCCCCAAAACCTCATTCACACACAGATTTATTTATCAACTCTGTTTCATCTTTTAGATTTAGCAGGAATTCTGTGAGTTATGTTGTATTTGTGTCTGCTAGTAATGATTTTATTGTATTTTTATTGAAATATAGCTTTAATGTTTTCTGGGGGGGGGGGGGGCAGTGCTGTATTTTGGCCTAGGCCAACAAGGCCCAGGCCTAGGGCAGCACTTTGCTAGGGGGCAGCAAACCCACCCCCCCCCCACCTGAGAATCTTTTTGGCCAGTGGTTGCTAGAGCTGCCTCTCGCACCCCCCTCCTCTCTTTCTCACCCCCCCCTCTTCCCTCTCTCTCATTCCCCCCCCTCTCACCCCCCTCTCTCCCTCCCATCCCCCCTCTCTCTCTCCCATCCCCCTTCTCTTTCTCTCTCGCCCCCCTTCTCTCTCTCTCTCTCATCCCCCCTCTCTCTCTCCCATCCCCCCTCTCTCTCGCTCTCATTCCCCCCCCTCTCTCTCTCTCTCATCCCCCTCTCTCCCCCCCTCTCTCTCCCCCCTCTCTCTCTCTCCCCCTCTGTCTCTCTCACCCCCCTCTCTCTCTCTCACAATCCTCCCTCCCTCACCCACCCCCCCTCTCGTGAGATCTCAGGGGTTCATGCTGGGAGTTGTAGTCCTTAAATTTTGGAGGGAGTCACATCCATTAAAAAGGAAGGAGTGGGGCAAATTTACATAGGGGGGGGCGCCCAATTTTAGTCTTTCCTAGGGCAGCACAAAACCAAAATACACCACTGGGGGGGGGGGGGGGGCCTTCAGGTAGTCTGTACGGGACCCTGCAATTTCTATCAGCAGCCCTGGTAATAACACTGGCAAGGAAGGGGTTAACACCAGGGGTGATCAAAGGGTTAAATGTGTCCCTAGGGGGTGCTTTCTAACTGTGTGGGGGGGCTTGCTGCATGAACACAGAGACTTGTGTTCTTAAATAAGTTAATTAATTACTTATTAACCTAAATAGTAAATTAATAACTGACAGGACAGCCGTCTGCTGTGTTAACAACGGCAGACCACCGTTTTTTTCTCCACGGGGAGTGATCCTGGATGCCTGGTGGCAATTACAGCCGCCGGACCCGCTGATTAGCTTCCCCTGTGACAAATTGGCATGTGCTAGGGGTCCCGCGAAGAGTCGACCTGCCACAGTAAAACTATGGCTGGTCGGCAAGCAGTTAATTGAGCACCGACAGCACATTGTTTTCACAGAGGCAGATAGTTTGCTGCATTCTGAGGTGGCTAAGGAGTGCCTCTGGATGTAGCAATACTCTGTACTATGGCCAGGACTGCTGTCACAAATCACAGGGCCCCACAGCTGAAACTGACTAAGCCTCAGCTGCAAAGATGAATGAATAGGAAGCGCTCCGAAGCTTCCTGCTCATTCACAAACTGAAGCATAGTAAACACAGCTTACTGTGCTTTAGTGGTAAATGGGCACAGGAGTGATTGGTGCAGATTGCTCACTGTGCTCATTCAGGAAAGGAAGGGGCCAGTTAATGACATATTTACTGGCCCCTTCCCCTGCTCTCCATCCTGAAACAGCCCATAGCAGCTTTTGGGAGGAGAGGAGAGGAGGGAAGCCGGAAGCTCTGTGAGGGAAAGGGGCACACGGGGTCTGGACCGCAGATGGAAGGGGCACATGTGCTAGGACCAATCCCCCTGCAGTGCAGCCAGAAGGGGAAAGAGGAGGAGAAACTGGCAGCGCTGCAGGAAGAGGCAGAAGAGGATTGGTGTCTGCAATAAGAAAACAGTACAGCCGGCCCTCCTGCTCAGCGTTTGGGCCCCCCTTTTGAACTGATGGGGCCCAGGCCCCATACAGAAGGGCTGACTGTACTGCTTTATCAGTGGCCCTAGCCCCTGACTATGGTTGTGTACAGAATGGCTGACTGCACAATGCACACTATCTGCGTCCAGGGTCAGTCAGGTTCTGTTCACATGTAAGCACTTTGATGAGCAGTTACATATGAACAGCGGCACAGGTGATTGATTTGTACAGAGTAGAGATTTGACAGCCGTTGCTGGTCACACATAGTATGTGCAGGCAGCTTTACAACTGCCACCCAGAATCTACTGATTTGTGCCAGTGACTGCCCCTGGATATAGCCGTATTCTCCCTAAAGCCTAGTACACACAGGTTGACTGTTGGTTGACATTTGGCCCATGTAACTGGAGTCAGTCCGACAGAAACTGGCCTTGTCGAAGGGGCATGACCACAAAAGTAGTACTAGTGTGTACGAGGCTTAATGGATAAGTTGACCTTTGGGACCATGTTACATGTTCCACCTATTTTAAGGGTGGAAAATGTAACATATTTCCAATTCTGCAGCCGCTGCCGATCCCTGCACTCCCTGTGACAGCAGTGAGGGGAGGAGTTCCCCATACTAGCTGTCAGTTTCTGAAATCAGCACGGTTGTGCGGGGCTACTTTGCAGCTGTCAGCTTATGGTTATCAATGAACTACCCATCAGATTGTATCTGCCTGCCTGTACAGAAAGTAGGGGCACACAGATACACTGACAGATCTGAAGGAGACCTGCATGGCATCAGCGATCTTCTGAACGCTGGCGCAATGCTTTACAGGCTCAAAAAAGAAATAATAATAATAAATGCACATTTTTTTCCTGCAAAGAAATGTGCATTTATTATTTTTTTCTAAAAAGTGAACCTATCCTTTCAAGTTTGGGTTCATGGATTCACACTTGTCCACTACATTTACATGCATTATTTATTGCAAATGATTGATTGTGAATGGGCAGCCAGCAGACTGAATAAAAAAAGTAAACAGATTCCTCCATCCACACAAATGAGTTGGTTGGAGCAATCCTTCCTCCCGAAACATTGTATTCTGATAACAGGACCCTCTGCTGTCATAATATAATGATCAATGGACAAGTTCTCCAAATGGACAAGTTCTCCAACTTGTTCATTGGACAGAAGTCGATCTAACAATCAACTTGTGTTGAGCAGAGGGCCACACACAGATCAAAATGTATTCATTCCCTGCTGAACCACCCAGATTTCGCTCTGTCTATAGGCAGCTTTAGTGTGTTGGGAGCCATTCAACATGTATGGCACTGCAGCACACCAGCACACATAACGTATCACCACAATGCCATATTGTAATTTAGCACCAAATAGCACACCTCAGGCTCACCCAGACCTATTTATACTTATCCGTTCCAACCAGACAACTAAGGCCAGGTCAATGTCTGCCCCCCACACACACACTATTGTGGGGCACATTTAAGTCCCAAGAGTCACTGACACCAATATATTTTTCTCCACCCAGGATCCATTGACATAAACTATGTAGTAAGTTGTATAGTCCTGATAGCTACACTCTACATGTTCAATTCATTGTCTCCAATGCCTTCCAAGGTCATATAGAGCCCCACCCTGCGGTACGCACTCTCTGGGGAGAGAGAAGTCAAGCTGATGCTATGACATTGCCTACACCATCATATACAATTGACCAGGGAGGACTGGCAAGTGCAGCAGTGTTAATTTTGGCAGCAAATTTCAATTTAGTTTTAGTCTTAGTCTTAGGACTAAAATGGCATTTTAGTTTTAGTCCTATTTTAGTCTTCTGCAAATGTTTTTGTTTTAGTCGTATTTAGTCGACTAAAACTCCAGTATATTTTAGTAGACTAAAACGCCCTAAATTTTAGTCGACTAAAACTCATTTTAGTCATCTATAATCAAATGGGTGTAGTTCAATTGTAATTTGCAATGCATTATTTAAGCATTTCTCTACAATTTCCAAACTCATTATATACTACTGCTGGTCCTGGAGTGAAAAATCTAATATGTTATTATTTATGCTTTGAGCATGCACCAGTGTTAATTTTTGGCAGCAAATTTCGATTTAGTTTTAGTTATAGTCTTTTGACTAAAATGCCATTTTAGTTTTAGTCGTATTTTAGTCTTAAGACTAAAATGCCATTTTAGTTTTAGTCGTATTTTAGTCATCTGAATTGTGTTAGTCGACGAAAACGTTTTAGTCGGTTTTAGTCGACGAAATTAACACTGAAGTGCAGTGGCCATGGTTGTGCTTGGAATTATGGACATATAGTTCTCAGCAGAGGGATCAGGGGGACATTTATGAAATGATCAATGTGCACTCACCGACCAGAATTTTAGGGATGTGGTACACAGGAAGCTGTAGGCTTCAGCTGTAAATGCTATACAAAATATTGTGTGTTCCTGAACTTTCTTTTGGCAAACATATCTTCTGCTTGATTCATCCATATAACTGTAATACTACTAAATAATGTGAGGCTTAAAGTGTTGCTAAGCCCACAACAGTAAAATCAGTCTATATATGCAGTAAAGCATGCTTGTTATACTCAATGTGGAATCTAAAGGGTTAATCATCTACATTGTGTAAAAAGGCAATTTGATCCTGTCTTCTCTGATCCTCCCTTTCTTCCACTGCCCTCAATCCATCTGCTGATACCACAGAGCCTTGGGGGCACTCTGCACATGCTCGGTTTGGTGTGTATTGCTAGAGAGTTTTTTTTTTTTTTTTGGGGAGGGTGTATTTGATCAGCACAGGGCCAATCAGCACTGTCCAGACAGAGGGTCAGGGGTCATGCAGCCTCATAGGACAGTCAGAGGAGAATGAAAATGCCTCTTACAACTTTTTACCAGTGCGAGGCCAGACACTGATACACAGTGTACACAGTCACAAAACTGCTATATACTGCTGATGAGAAAAGATATTTGGCGGTTTATATTTACTATATTTACTATATATTTATATTAATATTTACAGGAAAAAACTTACCAGGAAAGGTTAAAGGACCTTAACATGTATAGCTTGGAAGAAAGAAGAGACAGAGGGGATATGATAGAAACTTTTAAATACATAAAGGGAATCAACTCGGTAAAGGAGGAGAGCATATTTAAAAGAAGAAAAACTACCACAAGAGGACACAGTTTTAAACTAGAGGGGCAAAGGTTTAAAAGTAATATGAGGAAGTATTACTTTACTGAGAGAGTAGTGGATGCATAGAATAACCTTCCTGCAGAAGTGGTAGCTGCAAATACAGTGAAGGAGTTTAAGCATGAATGGGATAGGCATAAGGCTATCCTTCATACAAGATAGGGCCAGGGACTATTCATAGGATTCAGATATATTGGGCAGACTAGATGGGCCAAATGGTTCTTATCTGCCGACACATTCTATGTTTCTATGTTACTAAAATAATTGCATTTCTATGTTCTGTGTACTGTGGGAGACCAGATATAGTGAATGCAGGGTCTTGGGTTTAGTATCACTTTAAAGAGTAACTCCACTTTTGTTGAAAAAAAATATGTATTTGTATGGCTGAATTCGCACTGCATCCGCACCAAAGACGCACAGGAGGCATTTTCTCAGCTGCATCAGGATCGGATCGCACAGTGGTTCACACTTGTGCGATCCGATCCTGTGCGAACTGTCAGACCGCACTGCGATATGCGATCAAACTGGGGATGTCGTTAACATTTAATTGACACCCCCTGCGTATCGCATATGGCAGTGTGAACTGCCTCTTGTGCTGATGCGATGCGGGAACAGGCTGCAAATTCGCAGCCTTCCCGCATTGCACAAGTGTGAACCGGCATTTAGACGTGATTTCCATTTGAGAGTACCTCACTAAAAATTTAATTTTTGTTGCTGGGGGTGCCAAAACTCTGCCTTGTATGTTAGTGCAGACTTCTGGGAAAATCAGTGAGCCAATCACACAAGCATGAAATGACCTTTTCAGGGGGTGTTCTGTACACAAACTGTGTAAAGAACGCCTCCAGGTAGCTGCATTATATTTTACAGAAAATTACAGAGGTGCAGATTAAAAAGGAAAGGTAATCTTAAATAACATTCAATTACAATATGACTTGAGTTGCAATTGTATATGCTATATTATTTTTTTGCTAATTTTGTTCCCCACAAAAGTGGAGTTACCCTTTATGTACTATTTCAAGGGTTCTACCCAATGCATTGTGGTCCTTCAAACTATTTTTCTTAAGTAATCTTCATAGTACTAGTTCTGTACCAGACATCTGTTCCTCCTACAGTAGGCCTGGAATCTTCTAGCTGTACACAAGGATCGGAAAGTTAGGAAATAGTATAAATAGCATGTGACTGCTTCATCACTAAAAAGAGTCTACACAGCATTCATCACATTGGTTAATGGTAGGCATGGGCTATTCGCATGGCTCTGACTAAATGCTATTATGAGCTATATTACCAGTGGTGGCTCCATGCTGGTTCTGTTTAGAAGCAGTGTCATTCTTTTTTTTCACTCCTATTTATTTGTTTTTAGCTAAATTGTATCATATGTATGAAAGGAATGTTCCATGTTTATATAGTTCTGTGTTTTGTACATTCTTAGTGCGGTGATTACTATGTGTTTAGTTTTTTCTTCCCATTAGCCCTTTCATTAAAACACAGTCTCTGCTTTCAAGGATTAAAAATACAGCTATATCTCCAAATGTATTTTGTTTAATCCCCCCCCCCCATACCATTTGTACCACAGACCAGAAAAATCATGCAGTGTCTAAAGCAGTGATGGCGAACCCATGGCACGCGTGCTACAGCTGGCACGCAGAGCCCTCTCTGTGGGCACACGAAGAAGAAGAGCGCACACCACTGACCGGCTAACCTTTACAAGGTCGGCAGCTTTGTGGGGGTGAAATAGTGAGCAGGGCATAGAGGGGGGCTTTGGGATGCAGAGGTGAGCAGCTGGGGTGGGTGCATTTACATATGCAGCATGCCTTGCTGCTCTTCTCAGAAGCAATCCACTGTGGATCAATTTTCAGACGGCAGTTGGCAGATGGCTGGGAGGCGATATATCCCATTCCCACACCCAGTATTAACTCTCTGGCACTTTGAAACAGATAAGTTGGTTTTGTGTCGCAATTTGGGAACTTAGGCTCGAAAAGGTTCGCCAACACTGGTCTAAAGTATCCACTGCCTACTTTGCCACCCATTGCAAACTCCGACATAGGTACCAAAAATTCCTAATTGATTTACTAAGTCTCTTTAAAGGGTCAGTTCACCCAACAGTGATGGTCTCTTAAAAAGGTGAGATCCCTGTCTTAAAGCCTAACTCTATGCTTGCTATAATTTTAAATAGTTTGTTTGGGCCAAGCTGGCCCAAATGAACTATTGCCTTTACTAATACAAGCAACTGCTGCCAGCGCTGTATAAACCGGATGTAGCATAAGATACATATAGTATGTATCCGGTATGTTCCAGCAGTAGTATGGAAACTTCCTGTCCTGTTCCTGGAACAAAATAAAGTTGGGCTGAGTGCTGCTCAGCCATTCAGAGGAAGCTTTGTATTTTAAGCAATGAATACAAGGCTGCCTCTGATTGGCTGAGGTAGAGATCACGGGGTCCTCTGCATGCCTCTCCACCTCAGCCATTCTGAGGAAGCCTTGAATTCAATGATAAAAATAAAAGACTTGCTGTGATTGGCTGAGCAGCACTCAGCCTGACTCAATTTTGTTCTGGGAACAGAATGGGAAGTCCCTGTACCACTGCCAAAACAGCATTGTATATTGTATGTAGCTGCATACAATTTATACAGTGCTGACAGCGGCCACATGTATTGGTAAAGGAAATAGTTAATTTAGGCCAGCATGGCCCTAACAAGCTATTGAAGTGGTAACAAAGTTGGAGTTAGACTTTAAGTTGACAACTGACACTTTGAATTTGTTCAGGTCATCCAGAAATCCATCAATTCCCTAATCCACGCTAAGCTGTTACTTTCAGCATTTGATGCAAGCAATGTTCAGCCAACAGTTTTTAGACCCACTATTTCCACAAAAGGAATTTAAATATTCGACTTTTGTTGGGGGATGGAGTGTGGACAGGGCTATCTACAGCTCAAATTCTGGCTCATTCAGCAGGAATCAGCCGCATGTTATGTAGTTACATAGTTATTCTGGCTGAAAAAAGACACAAAGCCATCCAGTTCAACCAACTTTGAAAAAAAAAAAAAAAAACACACACACAAATAGAAAACCTCCATACAGTATATACAATCCCATAAACACAGTTGATTCAGAGGAAGGCAAAAAAAAAAAAACCCAAAGCATGATCCAATTTGCTCTAGCGAGGGAAAAAATCCTTCCTGATCCCCCAACAGGCAACAGGATATTCCCTGAAACAACTTTACCTCTAAATATTAGTATCTAATGTCTGACAAGTTTTAGTTTGCGGCTTTATTACTGCCCACCTAAGGTAAATTTCACTTCTTCATCTTCAAATTGAATCTAAAGTCCAACAGGGAGTATTGTAACACTTGCATTTGTATAGATTCTAGGAAATCAAGAACAGAGATTTCCTCCATGGAGGCTACTGAGAGATATGGTTACATCTCCAGCATCCACCAAAAACTGAGATACCAGGGGTGGATGGATCTCAGGCTGTGATAACCACATCCTCTTCGTTTTGCTTTCAAAGTGTATTTACCTTGTAAAGCAAGCAACCCTTTCAGTTTAAAACATAAATGCAAGAAAAACAAAACATATATATATATATATATATATATATATATATATATATATATATATATATATATATATATATAGGTCCCTCTAAAAAAAATTAGCATATTGTGATAAAGTTCATTATTTTCTGTAATGTACTGATAAACATTAGACTTTCATATATTTTAGATTCATTACACACAACTGAAGTAGTGCAAGCCTTTAATTGTTTTAATATTGATGATTTTGGCATACAGCTCATGAAAAACCAAAATTCCTATCTCAAAAAATTAGCATATCATAAAAAGGTTCTCTAAACGAGCTATTAACCTAATCATCAGGAATCAACTAATTAACTCTAAACACCTGCAAAAGATTCCTGAGGCTTTTAAAAACTCCCAGCCTGGTTCATTTCTCAAAACCGCAATCATGAGTAAGACTGCCGACCTGACTGCTGTCCAGAAGGCCATCATTGACACCCTCAAGCAAGAGGGTAAGACACAGAAATAAATTTCTGAACGAATAGGCTGTTCCCAGAGTGCTGTATCAAGGCACCTCAGTGGGAAGGAAAAAGAAGAGGAGAAGAGGTGACCGGACCCTGAGGAAGATTGTGGAGAAGGACCGATTCCAGACCTTGGGGGACCTGCGGAAGCAGTGGACTGAGTCTGGAGTAGAAACATCTAGAGCCACCGTGTACAGGCGTGTGCAGGAAATGGGCTACAGGTGCCACATTCCCCAGGTCAAGCCACTTTTGAACCAGAAACAGCGGCAGAAGCGCCAGAGAAGCAGCACTGGACTGTTGCTCAGTGGTCCAAAGTACTTTTTTCGGATGAAAGCAAATTTTGCATGTCATTCGGAATTCAAGGTGCCAGAGTCTGGCAGAAGACTGGGGAGAGGGAAATGCCAAAATGCCTGAAGTCCAGTGTCAAGTACCCACAGTCAGTGATGGTCTGGGGTGCCATGTCAGCTGCTGATGTTGGTCCACTGTGTTTTATCAAGGGCAGGGTCAATGCAGCTAGCTATCAGGAGATTTTGGAGCACTTCATGCTTCCATCTGCTGAAAAGCTTTATGGAGATGAAGATTTCATTTTTCAGCACGACCTGGCACCTGCTCACAGTGCCAAAACCACTGGTAAATGGTTTACTGACCATGGTATTACTGTGCTCAATTGGCCTGCCAACTCTCCTGACCTGAACTCCATAGAGAATCTGTGGGATGTTGTGAAGAGAAAGTTGAGCGACGCAAGACCCAACACTCTGGATGAGCTCAAGGCCGCTATCGAAGCATCCTGGGCCTCCATAACACCTCAGCAGTGCCACTGGCTGATTGCCTCCATGCCATGCCGCATTGAAGCAGTCATTTCTGCAAAAGGATTCCCGACCAAGTATTGAGTGCATAACTGAACATAATTTTTTGAAGGTTGACTTTTTTTGTATTAAAAACACTTTTCTTTTATTGGTCGGATGAAAAATGCTAATTTTTTGAGATAAGAATTTTGGGTTTTCATGAGCTGTATGCCAAAATCATCAATATTAAAACAATAAAAGGCTTGCACTACTTCAGTTGTGTGTAATGAACCTAAAATATATGAAAGTCTAATATTTATCAGTACATTACAGAAAATAATGAACTTTATCACAATATGCTAATTTTTTGAGAGGGACCTGTATATATACATACATACATATTACAAACTATAATGTCAAAAGAATTGGGAAGCCTGCCTTTACACTAGGGATCGACCGATTATCGGTGGGGCCGATATTCACTTTTTTTTAAGTATCGGTATCGGCCACAAACTTGCCGATATTGCTTCAAATGGTTGTACCGAAGTGATGCCTGCAGCTACAGTCATCGCCCCAGTACCGTTTTTTAGAGCCGACGGTCGGCTTTCTTGTAATAGCAACCGATGCGGCTAAGCAGCTACTTGGCTGTAATTACAAGCAGCAGGAGGGGATGTCCCCCTCCTTCAGCCGCCTTCAGTGGCTTCGCCCGGGTCTCCCGTCCCAACAGGAAGCCCAAGCATGTACGTCGGCTGGCCGAAGACCCAAACAAAGCGGGAATCGGCATTGATCGGGTCTCCAATCTAGTAACCTAGAAGCGATGTCATGGTGTTCTATTGGGTTGAGGTCAGGACTCTATGGACCTTGCTTTGTGCACTGGTGCAAATAAGACATGGATTAGCGAGTTTGGGGTGGAGGAACTTGACTGGCCTGCAAAGTCCTGACCTCAAAGCAATAGAACACCTTTGGGGTGAATTAGAGTGGGTACTGTGAGCCAGGCCTTCTCGTCCAACATGAGTGCCTGACCTCACAAATGCGCTTCTGGAAAAAAGGTCGAACATTCCCATAGACACACTCCTAAACCTTGTGGACAGCCTTACCAGAAGAGTTGAAGCTGTTATAGCTGCAAAGGGTGGGCCAACTCAATATTGAACCCTATGGACTAAGACTGGGATGCCATTAAATTTCATGTGTGTAAAGGCGGGCGTCCAATACTTTTGACATTATAGTGTACATATACCTTTTTTTTTTTCTTTTTTATAAGTGATAACATGACCTCTGTTCTGAGCTTCATAAGGGGTTTAGAGAGGAGACTGCAGGGGTGTGCAGGAGGAGTCCAAGAGAAAACAGTACCATTGATCTTCCCAATAAAGTACTGTGTAGGGGAGTGTGCCAGCACAAGTCTGATCATTGAGGGACAGTCAGGCTGTGCTCCCAGCACAGCCAGAAAACTGACCATGCTGGGATGGATGTGTTCTCATGCTTAGCATTGTCAGTTTAAACAAGAAAGGAAAGTGACTGGCAGGATCATCAAGTATTTCACACAAAGGAAGCACGACAATGAGAACAGGATACTTTTTAAAACAAGTCGATGGTACAAGAGGAATGTTTTAGGAATATGAAATGTTGGGGTGGCATACTTTTTTACCTTTTCCCACTTTCATGTAGTGCCCTGCACACTCAATCTCATTTACTGTAGTCTGTTCTGTTAATCTGAGACTGCTGACAAATGCTATTGCCTTTGTCTTCACTATTGTCTGTAGTTATACATTTTCCCTTAAAGACTCAGCAGCCCGCTACATCAGGCAGAATTGTCTCAACTTTCTGGAACCATCCCAAGACTTCCGAAGCCTTAGTGATTGAAGAATTCTCTTGCCATTTGCTAGAAAATGCATAACTGCCATAAACTGTTGCACTCAACCAACAAAGACATCTTGAAGCAAAGCAAAGGCTTTGTTTTATTCATGGCAGGAGATTCAATTTGTACCACAAAAGCATAAAAAACAATCCCATCAGCATACCCAGTGGGTTGTAATCTTGTTGTAATGTGGGGTTTGTTTTTTTTTTTTTTCCCAACATATTCAATGTTTTCCATTAGTAGGAATCGAACATGAAGTTGATTCCTTGTTTTTTCAATGTAGAGCAAGTTTTGTATACAAAAACAGAAATTTTCAACTCCGATGTAAGCAATTATACATTACCCTTCTTCATATGAAATGCTTATACACTGCCCGGCCAAAAAAAGAAAAGTCGCCACCAAAAAAAAGGTCACACAATCTAATATTTCGTTGGCTTTGATTATGGCACGCATTCGCTGTGGCATTGTTTCGATAAGCTTCTGCAATGTCACAAGATTTATTTCAGTCCAGTGTTGCATTCATTTTTCACCAAGATCTTGTATTGATGATGGGAGAGTCGGAACACTGTGTAAAGCCTTCTCCATCACATCCCATAGATTATCAATGGGGTTAAGTTCTGGACTCTGTGGTGGCCAATCCATGTGTGAAAATGATGTCTCATGCCCCCTGAACCACTCTTTCACAATTTGAGCCCGATGAATCCTGGTATTGTCATCTTGGAATATGCCCATGCCATCAGGGAAGAAAAAATCCATTGGTGGAATAACCTGGTCATTCAGTATAGTCAGGTAGTCAGCTGACCTCATTATTTGGGCACATGCAGTAACTATCCAATAGGAAAGTTACTGCATGCTTAGTTTAGTTAGTTGCTTAGTTAATTCCAGGTGGCGACTTTTCTCTTGGGCGGGCAGTGTATTTGCCAGTACTATACTGTAAGGCAGTATTTATTACAGGTACGTAGTGCTGACAATTTATGAAGATTTTAACATACTGCCCATTCCCATCTTACAATCTAAGGTCCCTATCTCACATACACTATACTTTCGAAAGTATTGGGAAGCCTGCCTTTACATGCACATGAACTTTAATGGCATCCCAGTCTTAAGCCTCGTACACACGTGTCGAAAATCGGCCGGGAATTTTCGTCCGACGACCAATATGCCGATTTTCGGCTTGTTAGTATGATGCTTCCAACAACCGACTCCGAATTTTCGGCCAAAACAAATCTGGTGTGCATTCTATAAAATTTTTGTCCTCCATCAAAACACGGCTGATTTTCGTGCAGTCAGTACAGATTTAGACAGGGAAAAATCTGATGAGCAAGTCTGGGCATGCTCAGAGATGAAAGAACACAAAGAAAGCAAACCAACATTTGACATCACTTCTGAATTAGATTTTTGTCGGGCGAGAAAATGCGTGTGCAATCTAGGAACATTCCAACCAACAAAACACCACTCTGGACAAAAGACGGACGACCGGTCGGCCGATAATCGTTGCGTGTGTACTAGGCTTTAGTCCGTAGGGTTCAATATTGAGTTGGCCCACCCTTTGCAGCTATACCAGCTTCAACTCTTCTGGGAAGACTGTCCGCAAAGTTTAGGAGAGTGTCTATGGGAATGTTTGACCATTCTTCCAGAAGAGCATTTGTGGGGTCAGGCACTGATGTGGACAAGAAGGCCTTGCTCGCAGTCTCCGCTCTAATTCATCCCAAAGATGTTTTATCAGGGTGGAGGTCAGGACTCTGTGCAGACCAGTGACGTTCCTCCACCCCAAACTCGCTCATCCATGTTTTTTATGGACAGCAATCAGCCATATTTCTTTTTTCTGATGAAAGATCACGGTAGTATATATTCTGATTGGTCACTGTGAGTTTTTGCAATTTGTACCTTTGTTACCTCGACAGTTGAATGTTTTGAAATCTAGAATATGTTATAGCAATTGTATAGTTAGCACACAGAGTTCAGGAGGCAAGACGCTGACTACACAAAGAGCCTGAGGTGTTGTAGTCATGCTTTCCTTGGTAATACAGTAACGGTATGGGGACACTAATAAAACTGTTTTATTTATATTACTCATTTATATTGCTCACACATATTATGCAGTACTTGCAGAGAACACTAAATTATTCACACCATCCCATGCAGGAGACAATCCAGTGTCTGTACCACAGTCATACACACACACACACAAACACATACACACACACACACATACTAAAGCCTCGTACACGCAATCAGATTATTTTACGATCTGTCGTCCGTATTTTGTTGCATGCTAGTCTCATGTCGAAAGTGAAGAGGTTACTTTCATATGAAAATTCCCGTACGACAGAAATTAAACTTCAGAAGTGATGTTATGTGTTGAATTGTTTTGTATGTGTTCTTTCGTTTCTGAGCATGCCTAGTCTTGCTTTTACGATTTTTTTCGGATGAAAACTGTACTAATTATACAAAAATCGGACGTTGTGTTGACGTACGATAAAAATTTTATAGCCTGCACATCCAGTTTTTGTCGTCCGAAAATCCGTAATCGGCTGTCGAAAGCACTATACTAACAATCTGGGAATTGGCAGATCGTTCGTCGGACGAAATTTTCATTCCGATTTTCGTATCGTGTGTACGGGCCTTAAGGCTAACACTGAAGGAAGCCAGTTAACATACCGATACATAGTTACATAGTTAGTGAGGTTGAAAAAAGACATCCGTCCATCCAGTTCATCAACCTATGATGTGTGTGTGTGTTTGCTGTTAACCGTACATTGTATACCCCTGTATGTTGTGGTCTTTAAGGTGCCCATCTAATAGTTTTTTGAAACTATCGATGCTCCCTGCTGATACGACTGCTTGTGGAAGAGAATTCCACATCCTTACTGCTCTTACAGTGAAGAACCCCCTACGTATTTTAAGGTTAAACCGTTTTTCCTCTAGTTTTAGTGAGTGGCCATGTGTCCTATTGTATTCCCTTTCTCTGAATAGTTTGTTCCTTATGCTAGGGTCGCCAGTACCGTGGCGAGCACAGTACAGTACAGTACATTGATATCATATCCCCCCTCAATTGTCTCTTCGAGAGAGAGAGAATTCAAGTTCAGTGCTTGAAGTCTTTCCTCATAGCTGATGTCCTCCATTCCCCTAATTATTTTTGTTGCCCTTCTCTGGACTTTCTCCAGTTCCAGCACATCCTTCCTGAGGACCGGTGCCCAAAACTGGACAGCATACTCCAGATGTGGCCGGACCAGAGTCTTATAGAGCGGGAGAATAATCTCTTTATTTCTGGAGTGAATCCCCTTCTTTATACATCCCAGTATTCTGTTGGCTTTGCTTGCAGCAGCTTGGCATTGCATGCCACTGCCAAGCCTGTTGTCTAAGAGTACCCCCAGGTCCTTTTCCATCCTAGACTCACCCAGAGGTTCCCCCCCCCTAGTGAGTAACTTGCTTTCTGGTTTCTGGCACCCAAGTGCATTACTTTACATTTTTAAACATTAAACCTCATCTGCCATGTAGTTGCCCCCCCCCCCCCATTATTTTGTTCAGGTCCGCTTGTAAGGTTTCCACATCCTGCATAGAAGATATTGGCATGCTTAGTTTAGTATCATCCGCAAATACCGAGATTGTACTAGATATCCCCTCCTCTAGATCATTTATGAATAAATTAAACAGGATTGGTTCCAGGACAGAACCCTGGGGGACCCCACTTTCCACACCCGCCCAATCCAAGTACTCCCCATTAATCACCACCCTCTGGACTCTCCCCTGGAGCCAGTTCTCTATCCAGGTACTCACCTTATGGTCCATACCTACCTTCCTTAGTTTGAACAGTAAGCGTTTTTGTACCATGAGAAG